>NC_140019.1:8773268-8945768 GCF_964263955.1 Coregonus lavaretus
GAAGTGCTTCCATCTAATAATAAATAGAGCATGGCTGAGCCTTGGTGGTCAATCCAGCTAATGATTCCACTGGAGAAACTTCCTCTGGTCAGTGAAGTGAAGGAGAGAGGGTGTGTTAAAGCCCTGTCTGTCTGTGTCTTGACATAACTATTCCCCCACTGCCACAGCTGGCAAACACATGGGCAACATAGGAGGTGACCATTACGGAGCTGGCTATTGATCCACGTGTTGGGGCTCAGTGTGAATGAGTGTATATGTGTATGTGTGTGTGTGTGTGTGTTTGGTTTTACTGTCCTTGTTGGGACCAGAAGTCCTCACAAGGATAGTAAAACAACAAAAATTCTGACAAGTGGTGACATTTCGCAAGTCCCCACAAGGAAAAAGGCTATTTTAGGCTTAGGGGTTAGGTTTAGGGTTAGAATTAGGGTTAGGGTTAAAATTAGGGTACGCACACACACACAAGCACACATTCTTAAAAGCATCTCTGAACTATCATGTAATCTCTAAATATTTAAGCCTTGGGCTATCCTCCTCTCAAAGCAGACCATGGAATATATTTAAGATCCTCCATCCTCCAGACCTTAGATGTGGGCTACCACAAAGACCAGGGTCTCAGACTAGGCTTAATCCAAAGCTAAGGACGTTCCTTCCCTTAAGCTGTGCTGTGAAGAAATGACAAGAAGAATGAGGTAGCATGGAGAAGCAGCCTGGGTTACGGGGCCACTATGGCCTCACCATGAACCCTCTAGGAACATTTCGGGCAATTCAGATTGTTGGTAGAGGACTTCTTCACAGACAAATGTGCTTGTTTTTTGTGTTTTTGTAGATATATTTTGGGGGTGTGCTCCTGCCTTGATTGTAGTATCTGTGTCTCTAACCTTTATTGTGTAATTTGCTGCTGATCTTGTCATGCAGAGCTCACTTGAAAAAGAGACCTTGGTCTCAATGGGACTTCCTGCCTAAATAAAGGTTCACTAAAATAAATAAATAACCAACTGGAAGGGAAAAAAGGAGAAGGAAGAAGAAATAATTACTTTGTTCCAGAAGCTTCTAGACCCGTATCTTCCTTAACTCCTTGTTTATCTCCCTCTCTATCTCCATTTCTGCTCCCTTCACTCCTTCCCTATCTCTCGCTTTATCCCCTCTTTCCACCCTTCACTCTCTAGCCATCTCTCCCCCGGTCTCGGTCTCGCAACGTTCCCATTAAATGTGTCTAGAACATTCATATCTTATATTCTGAGAACATGGCAACCATGTTCTTTCTGTGTATGTTTGGTGTGAGGTTGATTTAATATTCTCCTAAACCTCAGAAAACTGTACACAGGAATGTTCTTGCAATGTTCCCATGAAACATGTCTATAACATTAATATTGGTTATTCTGAGAACATGGTAACCAAGTTCTGTTTGGCATTAAGGGAATGTTCTCGTAACACTTACGCCAAAACATGCTAAATAGTTATCAGGAGCTTTTTGTTAACATACAGAGAATGTTCCTCTAACTAATGTAAAACTGGACACTCAAGCATCAGGGGAACATTAAGGGTAACATTACAAAAACATTCTCTCTCCCTAGAATTGTTTGCTGGGTTCTGTTTGACAAGAAATGTTCTCTTGGAATCAGTTCTTGCATATCACTGGAACCTTCCTATGAAAACATAAGGTAATTACCTAATGAGACTCTTAACCCCTAGGGCAGTGGTATTCAAAGTCAGGGTTGCACTGCAGTGGGGTCGCAAAAATACAAAATAAGAATAAATACTTTTTTATATACAGTACCACCTACTCATTCCAGGGTTTTTCTTTATTTTAACTATTTTCTACATTGTAGTAGAGCAGTTGTTGGCTGCTTTTCCTTCACTCTGCCGTCCGACTCATTCCAAACCAGCACTCCATCACTCTCCTTCTTAGTAAAATAGCCCTTACACAGCCTGGAGGTGTGTTGGGTCATTGTCCTGTTGAAAAACAAATGATAGTCCCACTAAGCCCAAACCAAATGGGATGGCGTATCGCTTCAGAATGCTGGGGTAGCCATGCTGGTTAAGTGTACCTTGAATTCTAAATAAATTACAGACAGTATCACCAGCAAAGCACCCCCACACCATCACACCTCCTCCTCTATGCTTTACGGTGGGAAATACACATGTGGAGATCATCCGTTCACCCACACCGCGTCTCACAAAGACACGGCAGTTGGAACCAAAAATCTCCAATTTGAACTCCAGACCAAAGGATACATTTCCACCGGTCTAATGTCCATTGCTCGTGTTTCTTGGCCCAAGCAAGTCTCTTCTTATTATTGATGGCCTTTAGTAGTGGTTTCTTTGCAGCAATTCGACCATGAAGGCCTGATTCACACAGTCTCCTCTGAACAGTTGATGTTGAGAGGCTGGTAACTCTAATTAACTTATCCTCTGCAGCAGAGGTAACTCTGGGTCTTCTATTCCTGTGGCGGTCCTCATGAGAGCCAGTTTCATCATAGCACTTGATGGTTTTTGCGACTGCACTTGAAGAAACTTTCAAAGTTCTTGACATTTCCGTATTGACTGACCTTCATGTCTTAAAGTAATGATGGCCTGTCGTTTCTCTTTGCTTATTTGAGTTGTTCTTGCCATAATATGGACTTGGTCTTTTACCAAATAGGGATATCTTCTGTATACCCCCCCTACCTTGTCACAACACAACTGATTGGCTCAAACGCATTAAGAAGGAAAGAAATTCCACAAATTAACTTTTAAGAAGTCACACCTGTTAATTGAAATGCATTCCAGGTGACTACCTCATGAAGCTGGTTGAGAGAATGCCAAGAGTGTGCAAAGCTGTCATCAAGGGCTCCCGAGTGGCGCAGCGGTCTAAGGCACTGCATCTCAGTGCTTGAGGCGTCACTACAGACTCCCTGGTTTGATTCCAGGCTGTATCACAACCGGCCGTGATTGGGAGTCCCATAGGGTGGCACATAATTGGCGTCGTCCGGATTTGGCCGGTGTAGGCTGTCATTGTAAATAAGAATTTGTTCTTAACTGACTTACCTAGTTAAATAAAGGCGAAGGGTGGCTCTTTGAAGAATCTCAAATATATTTTGATTTGTTTAACACTTTTTTGGTTTCTTAATGATTCCTTATGTGTTATTTCATGGTTTTGATGTCTTCACTATTATTCTACAATGTAAAAAATATATTGAACAAAAATATAAATGCAACATGAAACAATGTCAACGATTTTACTGAGTTACAGTTCATGTAAGGAAATCAGTAAATTAAAATTAATTCATTAGGCCCTAATCTATGGATTTCACATGACTGGGCAGGGGCGCAGCCATCGATGGGCCCCACCCATTGGGGAGCCAGGCCCAGCAAATCAGAATGAGTTTTTCCCCACAAAAGGCCTTTATTACAGACAGAAATACTCTTCAGTTTCATCAGCTGTCCGGGTGGCTGGTCTCAGACAATCCCGCAGGTGAAGAAGCCGCATGTGGAGGTCCTGGGCTGGCGTGGTTGGAGGTACTGCCAGATTCTCTAAAACGACATTGGAGGCGGCTTATGGTGAACATGAAATTATCTGCTAACAGCTCTGGTGGACATTCCTCCTACAGTCAGCATGCCAATTGCACGCGCCCTCAAAACGTGAGACATCTGTGGCATTGTGTTGTGTGACAAAACTGCACATTTTAGAGTGGCCTTTTATTGTCCCCAGCACAAGGTGCACCTGTGTAATGACCATGCTGTTTAATCAGCTTCTTGATATGCCACACCTGTCAGGTGGATGGATTATCTTGGCGGAGAAATGCTCACTAACAGGGATGTAAACAAATTTGTGCAAAACATTTGAGAGAAAGAAGCTTTTTGTGCATATGGAACATTTCTGGGATCTTTTATTTCAGCTCATGAAACATGGGACCAACACTTTACATGTTGCGTTTCTATTTTTGTTCAGTATATATTTTATTTTTTATTAACAGTATAGATTATTGTATGGGACAATATACAAACGTTTTTGAAAAATATAAATGTTGTTAAAGATTTGGGGGAGTAAATGTATTTATTGGTTTCTTTTCGATAAGAGATGGAAACGTAATGAAGTGAAGGGTTTTGTTGATGTAAAAAAATGTATGTACCAATTTCAAGTTTGTGTCATTCGATTTTGGGTGGGGTGGGGTCGCGAGACGTTCTTAAGAAAAAATGGGATCTCCAGAAATTCTGGCAGAAAAAATGGGGTTCCCGCTGAAAAGGTTTGAATAACACTGGGGGCCCGGGGCTGGGTTTTCTACTAAGCTAACATATGGAATTGTTTTAAGATGGTCATACCAAGGATCATTTAGCTATTTGATTAGGAATATTATGACCCCTGTAGGTATAAAAATATATACAGTTGAAGTCGGAAGTTTACATACACTTAGGTTGGAGTCATTCAAACTCGTTTTTCAACCACTCCACAAATTTCTTGTTAACAAACTATAGTTTGGCAAGTCGGTTAGGACATCTACTTTGTGCATGACACGTAATTTTACCAACAATTGTTTACAGACAGATTATTTCACTTATAATTCACTGTATCACATTTCCAGTGGGTCAGAAGTTTACGTACACTAAGTTGACTGTGCCTTTAAACAGCATGGAAAATTCCAGAAAATTATGTCATGGCTTTAGAAGCTTCTGATAGGCTAATTGACATCATTTGAGTCAATTTGAGGTGTTCCTGTGGATGTATTTCAAGGCCTACCTTCAAACTCAGTGCCTCTTTGCTTGACATCATGGGAAAATCAAAAGAAATCAGCCAAGACCTCCGAAAAGAAATTGTAGACCTCCACATGTCTGGTTCATCCTTGGGAGTAATTTCCAAACGCCTGAAGGTACCACGTTCATCTGTACAAACAATAGTACGCAAGTATAAACACCATGGGACCACGCAGCCGTCATACCGCTCAGGAAGGAGACGCGTTCTGTCTCCTAGAGATGAACGTACTTTGGTGCAAAAAGTGCAAATCAATCCCAGAACAACAGCAAAGGACCTTGTGAAGATGCTGGAGGAAACAGGTACAAAAATATCTATATCCACAGTAAAACAAGTCCTATATCGACATAACCTGAAAGGCTGCTCTGCAAGGAAGAAGCCACTGCTCCAAAACCGCCATAAAAAAGCAGTTTGCAACTGCACATGGGGACAAAGATCATACTTTTTGGAGAAATGTCCTCTGGTCTGATGAAACAAAAAAAGAACTGTTTGGCCATAATGACCATCGTTATGTTTGGAGGAAAAAGGGGGACGCTTGCAAGCCGAAGAACACCATCCCAACCGTGAAGCACATGGGTGGCAGCATCATGCTGTGGGGGTGGTTTGCTGCAGGAGGGACTGGTGCACTTCACAAAATAGATGGCATCATGAGGAAGGAAAATCATGTGGATATATTGAAGCAACATCTCAAGACATCAGTCAGGAAGTTAAAGCTTGGTCGCCAATGGGTCTTCCAAATGGACAATGACCCCAAGCATACTTCCAAAGTTGTGGCAAAATGGCTTAAGGACGACAAAGTCAAGGTATTGGAGTGGCCATCACAAAGCCCTGACCACAATCCTATAGAAAATTTGTGGGCAGAACTGAAAAAGCATGTGGTGCAAGGAGGCCTAAAAAACCTGACTCAATTACACCAGCTCTGTCAGGAGGATTGGGCCAAAATTCACCCAACTTATTGTTGGAAGAAACGTTTGACCCAAGTTAAACAATTTAAAGGCAATGCTACCAAATACTAATTGAGTGTATGTAAACGTCTGACCCACTGGGAATGTGATGAAATAAATAAAAGCTGAAATAAATCATTCTCTCTACTATTATTCTGACATTTCACATTCTTAAAATAAAGTAGTGATCCTAACTGACCTAAGACAGGGAGTTTTTACTAGGATTAAATGTCAGGAATTGTGAAAAACTGAGTTTAAATGTATTTGGCTAAGGTGTATGTAAACTTCCGACTTCAACTGTATATATATATATATATTTTTTAGTCATTTTAGCAGACGCTCTTATCCAGGGCGACTTACAGTTAGTGAGTGCATACATTTTTAGTTTTTATACTGGAATCGAACCCACAACCCTGGTGTTGCAAATGCCATGCTTTACCAATTGAGCTACATCCCTGCCGGCCATTCCCTCACCTACCCTGAACGAATTGACCCCATGGGTCTCCCAGTCGCAGCCGGCTACGACAGAGCCTGGATTCGAACCAGGATCTTTAGTGGTACAGCTAGCACTGCGATGCAGTGCCTTAGACCACTGCGCCACTCGGGAGTATATTGTTGAAACATTGAATTTAGCCTTACTGCTATTAGCCCAAAGAAACCCATTGAATAAAATATTCATACATGGAAAAACAGTCAGAAAGTACATCAAAAGGAAGTATGTTTTGAAGTGTCTGTTCTATATCTGAGAGATATAAGAAAGTGACCCGTATACCTTTGACATGGACATGCCCCATTCACTTCCATTCATTTTTCGGCCTTGTAGCGGGTTACCTTCAGACGAGTCCTGTGACACTTGTGGGGGTCGTAGAGCAAAACAGAGAACACCATCAGAGAACGGAGAACACGATGTGTTCATGAGAGTCTCATCTTTCCATAGAGGGGTCATATTACTGTGTAGCCCAAACCGTTCAGAGGCTATAGACGTTTTCATGAGAAGACTGATTTTCGGGAATGGCTCCCGGTCTGACAAACACTGCTGTAGCGATGGATTGAGACACAGCACATGCAAAAAACAGATATATCAAGTTTAAATTTACGGATTTTGATGGGGATGTGTTATTATGCTAATTAGATTTGACATGGACATCAGCTCTAGGGGGGGAACGTTCTCTAAAGTTGTGGGAGCTTTTATTGTTTGCTGGGAGGTTACAGGGAAAACCCAGACTTCCCCTGCCTGCTGATTAATGACAGAGAGCTGGGCATCAACACTGGCTGGCCCACATTGGCCTAGAGGAGAACGTTTCACACTCTCTCTCTCGCATACACACATACACTTAGATTTACACACTGAGACACATAATACTGAGACATACAGACCACGAGCAGAGCGGAACATCACAGTGGCCTGCTCTGGATTTGAGTCACCGCAGAGTGCACACATCTGCAGAGCAGCTCACACTACTCGATAGGAGTCAACCACACACGATCTATGTCGAACCCACACACACAGATAGGCATACACACACACAAAGTCCACACACACACACAAAGTCCCCTCGTCAAACACTCACACTTGCCAAGTAAACAGTGGCAGAAGCCAATTGCGAGAATAATATGGAAAAACAATGGCTGGTACCCTTACCCACAGCAGCTGGGTTTGTGCCATACTGTCCACAGCTGGAGTTTAGGGTTCATAACTTCATTATTGAGACACCCTCATAAGGGACACCAGAGATGGTAAAAGTAGGCCAAATAAATACTGTTCTATTTGTATTTAGACACTGTATACAAAATATTTTGACCATCTACTTTTAATGTGTCAAGTTGATTCATTGATCGAATAGGCTACACACACGGCACAGAGTGAACATACAGTACATACCGTACTCAGGACTATCGGAAATAAACAGGGAACTCAACCAATGTGACCCCTTATGAAGCAATCTCCAAGCTGTCCATTCATTGTAAACAATAATATTTAGATGGGGATGAGAGTATGGGTAAATATTTGTTCGCTTGTCTTTGGGTTGCTAATACAATCCTTTGATTGAGCATGAGGGCCTGTGGAGTCTGTCATGGTTAATTATACATGCACAGAGATTATTTGATCTTGTCTTCTGTCGTGTCAACAAGAAACACTTTTAATCTCACTTAAGGACCACACACACCACACTGAATGTTGATCTGCCATTTCTCTGCCGATCATGCCGTGCGCTGGGTTTTAGGGACCACCCCCGCTGGTGGACGCCTGACTGCCAACATTTTCACGCGATTCTACATGTAAAATCGGTTTGCAATCGGTTGGAAAATTACAGCTGGCACTCTGTTCAGAGTTGCTAAGTACTCTTGGCTGGTAAACACTATTGGTGTGTCCGAGCCTAGACCAGCGTTTACCAACTCCGGTCCTCGAGTACCCCCAATTGTACACATTTTTATTGTAGCCCTGGACAAGCACAACTGATTCAACTTGTCAACTGATTCAACTTGCCCTCGATGAGTTGAACCAGGTATGTTTGTCCGGGGCTATAACAAAAATGTATACCGTTGGGGGTACTCCAGGACCGGAGATTGGAAACACTGCTTTAGACCATACAACCTTCCCTAGTTACCTCATCCATGGGGCCTGAGTTTTCCTGAGTAGGAAAAACTCCTGTTACCACACTATACCCATGGATCCCAAAAGTGTTTTACTCTGACCTACCTAAGGGTTTTGCAAGTAACTAAGCTTGTAAGCTTTTTACAAGTCAAGCTTAGTCAACAAAACAGAGGTTTTTAGCCAGCAGGATCTAGTCAGGTCTTCACCGACGACCCCAAAACAAATACCCCATTTCCCATCATATGGCCTCAACCCACCATGACAGTAACCAACAAACTTCCCTCTAAACTCCATTTTTACAGGTCCACCAGTGTATTCCCAGGTTGTATTGATCCCCCTCCCCGTCTAACACAAACAAGGGACAGATAAATATCTCAGTCCAGGGCCAGTGTGGGGGTCTGCCAGGGGAATGCAGCACCAGGGCTGGAGGATGGTGCAGAGCAGAGTGGAGCAGCCCATTCTGTTGCACAACAACCAGCCCTGAGTGGGAAACAGTGAAACAGGGAGGCCAGTGAATCAGCCTGGTAAAAAGCTGTTTTCTGTTGAGGAAAGTATTTTCCCTTCTAGAATCTGCAACTGCTGTACATATGCCTAACAGTAACTGACTTCAGTTGCTGAAATTGTTTTTGTGTACCGGCCTATGGAAAATGCAGTTCCTCGCGAGGAAGGAAAATAAAAATAAAATTGTAGGAAAACAAACTCTCTCTAATATAAGCGTTGTTCCGATGGCAAAGGACTCTGAGGAAACATTATTCAGAGGGAGTAGGGAGTACAAATTAAAAACAGCTCGTCATAAAGTGTATCGTGTTAATCTAAGGTAGCATTGCATCCTATAAGGTAGCCTCCATGCAAGTGTGCACCCAAGATAGCATACTCTTAAGGGTGCCATAGCTCAGCATCCAGGTGGACAGAGTATCTTCAAGAGGGGCTTTCCTCCAACGATGGGAACAGAAGGTTTAGACTGCTCTTTATAAGGAATAGTCTCATCAGGGGTTAGGGATGGTACATGTGGTGGCAATTTGGGGGTTGGCATTCCCCCTCCCGAGCCCTGTGGTGCTATGACTGTACCCCTCTCACCTGCCTACTCATAAAGTGGCTGTGAGCTCTGGATTGCTTGGCACTGCATCACCCCTACGCCCGTATAAAGACAGACAAGCAGGGGTTGTAAATAGAGTTGGTTAGGGGGCCAGAGGTTTATAAACATTGCTCCTTTCCCAAGGGCTGGACTTTATAAACAGGAGAAGAGGAAGGCAGGCAGCGCACCTGGGTCAACACTGCTATGCTGCAAACCTTGCACTATGCACGCATGAAAATTGCACACACATACGCGTGAGCAGTGGTCAGTCAAATGAGTTAAATGTCTGACATACGTTTCACACAGAGAGAGCAGGAGAGAACACAGAAGAAAGCAGGGCGAGAAAGCAGAGGGTTCATTTTTTGGATTTTATTAAAACACGGTGTGGAGTTTACCATCGGAAGTTACCATCACAAACATGATTGTTTCTAATAAAAAAGTAAACAAAACAAAAGAGCCTAGTTACAGGAGACATTACAGGAGTCTGGTGAAAGTAAATCAATGAATTCACGGCAAATAATGAGTGAAAGACACTCCCCCCAAAATAAAAACTAAATGTTCACATGTTGTAAAAATACATTTCCCAAATTTCAACATTATACAGAGCTCATTTAAAACATGTATTAATTCATTGTTAGATGAAGGTTAGATGTCAGTGCCAAAGAACAGAACAGAAGGTAAAAGCAAATACAGAACTCACGGTGTACAAATGAAGGAAGGGAGAGAATGGTGAGGGCTTCTGGAAGTCAGGAGACTGCTCTACACTCTGAGGAGCGTGGAACACAGAACAGGGAGAGAAAGACGCTGCAGGAGGATATGTGTGCATTTCAACCCTGAGAGAGAAAAGTGACCAATTCTATCCATAATTTTCAGCTGGTCTGACAGACCACATCAGTGTCTGCTGTGGCCCCCTGAGATTCGGGGCTGGCCATGAAAGACTTTCAGAGCGCCGGAGCAGGAGGGGGAACATTTTCACACCCCAGAGTGAAATATCAGATGGACTTTCCTTCAGTCTGTAGCACTGACAGTGACCTACTCAGCTACATGTAGGGCATATTCAATCAAAATGGTTCACCTGGTTAAGTCAGAAATGTTTTTTCTGGACTGAGAGAATGCATATTTTGATTGATGTGCTCAACAAATCATTTTCAGTGTGAAACTTACCCAACACTCAACTGCATATCAATTCAAATATGCTTTTTTTTTAGCTCTGTGGAGAGTATGTTACTTTTGACTTAACCGGGAAACCTTGTCACCAGTGTTTGATTGAATAACAACATTACGGTGTGAGTTGTTAGCGGGGTTTCGTCTGACTGTGTGTCTCTCCTACCCCACCTACTGTGGTCAACTGTGTTTAAGGCAGTGAGTGTTTCCATGGCAACTCTACAGCTCCTATACAGGGAGAGTTAATGCCTGGAGGCTAACTACAGGAGGGCAGCTAGGACAAAAACAAACTCACTAAACGTTTGTTCCTGAAATGTTTCAGTACAACATGTTGAACACAGAGTGAGCGCGATTACAAATGAAAAGTCTAAAAAAAAATATTCAAACAGAACGTTTCGAACAACACATTGCTCAACTGAAAACAACCAAAATATATAATCAATATCATCAACGGCAATTTAAGCTCATAATTCAAACTATGGGGGATACTTAAAAAAATATATACTCATCACATGACACAGGAGCCTATAATGTCCTCATGTCCATGTCCTCATAGACTCTGGTAGGAAAGGGAAAAAACTGTACATCACTGGTTACTGACCACCACAAAATGGCAACTAGGGTTAAGGGTTAAGCATTTGGGAGCAAAGGGTGGACAACAAGATGACAAATCTTTAAGCCAATAGCATTTGCCCTCCAGAAATACCTCACATGCACAATAGCTAGAGCTGCATGACATTACGGAGAATAGAAAAGGCGGATAGTTCTACATTCCAGAAAATAAAAACAGATCAAGCTGACACTTTCAATTTGAATCCAAGTTTCATTGTGCTGTAGAACGGGAGGTTGAAGAAGCTTGTCAGATCAACTGGAATCTGATGTCGAAATGTAAAATCATGGGAAAGCATTGTGCTCATTTTTCACAAAGAAAGAAATGAAGTATAACATTTCAAAAGGTGAAGATGATAAGTAACTGGTCTCGAAGCCTGAGATTTTTGACATGGGGAAAAACAGCAGAGAAATCCTAAAAAGTTGTTTGGACAAGTCGGTTATTGAGTGGGGTATTTATTTATCATTGTCATCATTGTTACAATTTTCACAACCCTTCTGGTCAGGAATAGCAAAGGGGTCTCTACAAAAGCTGTACAAAAAAGAAAAGGGTTTGAACGTACATTCAATATCTGTTACTGAGGTACTAGAAAGGTATTCCCTTGAAACGACGAGAGACGACGGCGTTAAAGAGTTACTCGTAGGGACTACTCCTTCAGAAAGACGTCTGGTCAATACAACCAATGTGTGTGTGTGTGTGTGTGTGGGGGGGGGGGGTCACACGCAGACAGCACGGTCTCCTTTGAAAAGCCACTACGAGTATGTAAGAATACAGACTCCACACACTCTCCCTTTGGTCTTAACGGGAACTGTGAATTCCTTTGCCTTCTTAAAGGGAAGGTTGAATCAACTCGCTGGCTACACTGCCTTACCCTATCTTAAAGGGATGGGTGGATCCACACTTGCTGATAAAGCACTAGAGGAGAGCGGAGTTCTTCAGGGTCCCGATGGGGTGAGAGAGGTTGGGGGATGGACTGAGATATAGGTCTGAGCGGTCTGGGAGAGAGAAAGACAGCGAGTCCTTGCCTTGTCACCGGTCCCGGTTGTCTTTGGAAGTCAGCGGTAATTAATGATGTCACAGCAAAAGTGTTGTACATCACCTTCCCTATGGCTGACTGCTTTGTGTGAATGTGTTAAGAAAACCCATGGGGCGCCATTGCTGCCTGGCTATACACAACTCAACGCTGCAGCCAAATCACTGCCCCTCTCTCTGAGCACTGCCACAGACTGAGCATTCAGATGGCAGTGGCACCCCCTGCTGGCCAAACCTCGGTCCTACACACCTGACCTGTGCTGCTCTAGGCTGCCCACTGGGCTCAAGCTAACAATGTTGCAAGCTCGCTGTGTGTGAGTTCCTTGCACTAATTTAAGTGCCTCTGAGAAACATAAGACCCTTGCACAATAGTTCAACCTTTTTTTTTGGGGGGGGGGGGGGGGGGGTGAAAAGCCACAATGAAAATAGGAAACTGTTCTCACGTGATCTTGAAGCGACACAACGTTTCAGAGGACAGCCTTTACAGAATAAATGTTTCACATAACTGTTGCCGAGTTTAAGACCAAGTCGTGGGCAAGGGCCTGTAGAGTGACGACACAGAGCACAACATGTCCATAGGATGCCATCCATCTGACCTTCCAACAGGAAGTGACTGGCGCTGGAACAAAGGAGCTCGGCCATTACATCATCAAAACGGGACGTAAAAGCAAGGAAGAGAATTGTCGCCTGCCAACGGAGAGGGTTCACCATCTTAAGGAGAAGAAACAGGGTTTAACACAGCCAAGTAGCGGCAGAGGAGAGGTAATGTTAAGGTTTCAGCTCTACACTGACAATATTCATCCCTACACTAGCCAACAGACAGGGAATCAGGTAGCCTGGTCCCAGATCTGTATGTGCTTTAGCTGACTTGGCTAAAGCTAGCTAGATACAGATCTGGGATCAGGCTAGGAATTATCGGGCCAATAGAAGCCCGATGTTGTGTTGTGTCTGTCTTACTTTTGTACACATTTTCTAAAATGAGAGAGAGGCGTAAGAGAAAGAGAAAAGATAGCAGTAACATCAGATAGCCACTAATGTACACCAGGCCAACCCTACACGCCTCTCTCACTGATCACAACAGCCAGACTCACAGTCCAGCTTCGCTGCAGAAATGCTACTCAAAACAAAATGTTTTGTTTTTCCTCAAAAAAAAAGAAAAAAGAATAAAAATGCCAATCCAATTGAATACTTGAGAAGAGAGTTATTGCTGAAGGTTTGTTGGTGTGGGGGAAATATGGATAGAGGGGGAGATAGGGGTCCGAGGGGGGGGGGGGGGGGGGGGGGGCGTTGAGGGGGTCCGAGGAAGGGTTACGGAGGTGGATTTTGTGGACGGGCAGGTCACTCCTGGGCTGGTACTGTGTTCTGAAGGGCCGGAGCTTGAACAGATCCAGATCGAACCGGGACCCCAGTGTCAATCTGCCTGAGGTCAGAGAAGAGGGTTGGTGATGATGGTGGGAGGAGAGGGTGAGGTTGTTGGTTTCCAGGGGTGACGGAGGAATGTTGGGGTGCTATTGGTCGGAAGGGATGTCTCTGTCTGCCTCCGCCTTGTTGGGTTGCCCTGGCGATGAGGTGTGGGGGGGATGGGACACAGGGGCGATGGCGTGAGCCAGGGCCTCTACCCCTGCTCCCGCCCCCGTCAGACCCCCTGCTGCCACGCTGATCAGACCCACAGGAAACCTGACGTAAAGAGAGAGCGAGAGAGAGAGAGAGAAATATATATATCAGGGCCTTGTTCAGGAGGGCGCAACATTGCAGCACATTCATCTACACACAAATCTACTGTGAAGAACAGATATCATATCTTGCATAAAATAAGTATAATAATAATCATGATACACTTCCTGACTTGGTTGTCCTCCTCTCCTGTGCTCACCTTAACCGCTGAGGGTCTCACCTGTATGCACCGCCTCCGTTGAGTTCAGGGTGGACTGTCGCAGCCTCCATACTGGGCCACTGGGACGCTGCCATCAGATACTCCTTATTCACACAGTTCTTCAGACTGTCTGGGATACGCCCTAACAGAGGACAGACAGGGGACAAGGGGTTAGCGTGTAAATCCCCAATCTCTATTTCAATAACCTAGATACCATTTTTGTTTTGTTCTAGTAATATTTGAAAGGGGGAGGTGCCTTACAAGTCACTCAGGGTTTTTTGCTCTCCTGCACATGCTTTTTATTATTTCCTTTTTAAACTCTCACCACATTGGTTTGCAAAAAAAGAGTGTAGGTAAGATATAACACCAGACAGCTCAGAACCTCAAAACATGCAGCTATCCTCAAGCTACATAAAGCCATTGAAATAATCAATAACCAATTCATAACTATGTAATAACTAATAATACAAAGTTATGTGTGGGGTTAGTGTCTTACCAGTGATGGCACGGCGCACCTCCCTGGCTGCCTCCTCTCTGGCCTCGATGGAGGCCTGCTCACTGTACCAGGACGTGTGGGGGGTACAGATGAGGTTGGGAGCATCCTTCAGAGGGCCCTGGGAGAAACTACAACAACAAAGAGCGGGTTAGGGTTAGAGGGGGAAAGAGGGAGGAGGTTGCACGGTCAAACAGACGTGTGGGGGTTAGAGATCAGGCTAGGATCCTTCAGAGGGCTGTGTGTACCTGAAGGGCTCTGTCTCGTGGACGTCCAGTGCGGCTCCTCGTATCCGTCCTTCCTTCAGGGCCTGAGCCAGAGCCTTCTCATCCACCAGCCCTCCCCGCGCAGAGTTCACCAGGAACGCTCCCTGACGCATCTACACACAGAACACACGGGGTTAACTTTATATACACACATACTCCCATAATTAACTCAGGAACGAGGCCTGTGTGGAAGCACCTGCTTTTAATATACTTTGTATCCCTCATTTAGTCAAGTCTTTCCATTATTTTGGAAGTTACCTCGATATGCATGTAAGCACGTGAATTTACAAACATACTAGGGCTGTCAATGTTAACGAGTTAATAAGGCGTTACATTTTTAAAAGGCATTCATTTTTTTGACGCCTTTAAATCGCGTCACCATTTCTTCATCGCACGGACCCCTTTTAAGCGCACGTGTTTCCGCACGGACACCGCACTCGGTGGCAGCTTCTGTTTTGTAGCACCGTCTGTCTCTCAGGGTGTTTTCACACTTGGTCCCTTTCAGCCAATTTTTGTGAACTCCGTGCGGTTCCCCTCATTTTTGGTGTAGTGTGAACACTCCAAAAGGAACTCGGACCCCTCAAAAGAGCCCCCGAAGCGAACCGAACTGAGACCATCTCGAGAGGTGGTCCGAGTTTGGTTCGCTTGAATTCTGCGGTCCGGTTCCCTTTTTTAGGACAATGTGAACGCAAAGCTCCCCAGGTTCGCTTGTCATTACTACCACACTACACACTAGACTATTGCAACACCGTTTCCCCTGCAATAACCCCTTCACGTTGGAGAGAGAAGATGTGCCGGTTCGCGTAAAAAATGTGTGCCGATTAGCAGATTATCTGCAATATGTTGACCTATAGGCTAAGAGGTTCATGAACTGTTTATTCGAATGTGGGGTTTGAATAGTGTGAGAATAGTGTGGTAGTTTAGTATGTCTCATCTTTTAACAAAATGCAATCTATTAGCTTCCAAAATGTAAGTAGGTATCTAGCTGTCTGATAGCACGTTCTGATGGAATGGCTTATCCTGTACTTTTACCCAGAGTGCATTGAGTGAATATTGCACAAATATTTTGGGTCCTTTCTAAACATAGAAATGCGAACGCAAAGAGGACTCTGACCTCAAAAAAGGTGAAGTGAACTGACAAAAGAGTGGAGTCCTCATTCAAAGGCAAGGGCAGTGTGAATGCAAAGAGAACTGAGTTCTTTACCCCTGAGTTCACTTTAAATAGGACTGAGATCAGTTATTTTAAAAGAGGACTGTGTGAAAACACCCTTAAAAACATCCACTATGAGCGCAGCTTTGAGCAACAATTAAGGAAAACGTACAGAAAGTTCAACCATAAACACATTCTCAGGTGTTTCTTTAGATAACAGCAAAAACATCATTTGTACAAAAGTAGCTAGCTAGTTATGCTAACATTAGCTAGCTAACCAAAATAATGTTTACAATGCCATGGCTGAATGCCTCGATAAAACTCAAACTTCCCACAATGATTTGAATCAGAACAGGACATCCATTCCACTTAGCTACTGTTTTTGTTGCATTTCTCAGGTCAAAAGATTTAAGCAAATTATCCCAATTCTAGTAGTAACAGCTTGTGACTAGTTCATGTTGAAGTAGCCTAGGCTACATCTAATAGCTGTATTACATGAACTCAGACCTGGCTGATCTGTTTTGTTCTTCTGTGGAATTCATAACATTGTTGAACAGGTTTAAATGCTTTTTGTTCTTTGTATCCATAGAGACAGTTCTGTTTTCCTGTACTCAACCCTCTAATCAGAAATTGAGAGGACACTCATTTAGAATGCCTGAAGCTTTAACTGTATATATGTGTGTGTGTGTGTGTGTGTGTGTGTGTGTGCACGCAAGTGTTAAACTTCAAGTACATTGATAAGAGGGAGTAAGTAGGCCTAATAAAAAGACCTACATGTAATATTTTTTTTGCCCAGCAAATCTCGTTGTCAAATTGACTGGGGCTGAGCGATTGGTATAAGTATCGCACGCTAACGGACTCGGTTAGCATGAGGCTCAGGCCCAGTCAATTTAACAACAAGAGCCGGTCCGTCTTTTGTTGACCAATAAGAAGGCTGCACCATTAGAATGCAATTTTGTCTGTGCCCAAACATTTTCTGGGAGGAAAAAAATATTGTGAAACACTATCATTCCACTATTACATTTTAGTCATTTAGCAGACGCTCTTATCCAGAGCGACTTACAGTTAGTGAGTGCATACATTTTGATATTAAAAACACATGTTCTGAAATTACAAAGCAAAAATATTACATGTAGCTACTATGCTTACATTTTATTTCTGATACAGACTGTTTCCATCCCTTAAAATAAAAGCATAATATGCCTGTAACTCAATGCACTGCTTTTTACTGGGATTGTTTTTTTCTTAAGGGCCAAATTTGAGCAAATAATTTTTGGGGGATTAATCGTGATTAACTACAGAAAATTGTGCAATTAATCGCAATTATTTTAATCGTTTGACAGCCCTAAAACATACACATAAAATATGTGTGTGTGCGCATCTGACATTGCGTACCTGTTTGATGGTGAAGTCGTTGATGAGGTGGTGGTTGTGTTCGTTGAGGCTGCAGTGTAGAGAGACACAGTCAGAGTGGATGAGCAGGTCTTGGAGGGTAGCCATCCTCTGCAGGCCCAGGGAGCGTTCCACGCCGTCGGGTAGGTAGGGGTCGTAGAAGATCACCCCGAAACCAAACGCCTTGGCCCGCAGAGCCACCGCCTGGCCCACACGACCTGCAGGGAGAGGACCGCACAGGGTTAACTAGTGTTTGTATTTCCATGGCGGGGCATATACAGTGGGGGAAAAAAGTATTTAGTCAGCCACCAATTGTGCAAGTTCTCCCACTTAAAAAGATGAGAGAGGCCTGTAATTTTCATCATAGGTACACGTCAACTACGACAGACAAAATGAGAAGAAAAAAAAACCAGAAAATCATATTGTATGATTTTTAATGAATTTATTTGCAAATTATGGTAGAAAATAAGTATTTGGTCAATAACAAAAGTTTCTCAATACTTTGTTATATACCCTTTGTTGGCAATGACACAGGTCAAACGTTTTCTGTAAGTCTTCACAAGGTTTTCACACACTGTTGCTGGTATTTTGGCCCATTCCTCCATGCAGATCTCCTCTAGAGCAGTGATGTTTTGGGGCTGTCGCTGGGCAACACAGACTTTCAACTCCCTCCAAAGATGTTCTATGGGGTTGAGATCTGGAGACTGGCTAGGCCACTCCAGGACCTTGAAATGCTTCTTACGAAGCCACTCCTTTGTTGCCCGGGCGGTGTGTTTGGGATCATTGTCATGCTGAAAGACCCAGCCACGTTTCATCTTCAATGCCCTTGCTGATGGAAGGAGGTTTTCACTCAAAATCTCACGATACATTGCCCCATTCATTCTTTCCTTTACACGGATCAGTCGTCCGGGTCCCTTTGCAGAAAAACAGCCCCAAAGCATGATGTTTCCACCCCCATGCTTCACAGTAGGTATGGTGTTCTTTGGATGCAACTCAGCATTCTTTGTCCTCCAAACACGACAAGTTGAGTTTTTACCAAAAAGTTCTATTTTGGTTTCATCTGACCATATGACATTCTCCCAATCCTCTTCTGGATCATCCAAATGCACTCTAGCAAAACTTCAGACGGGCCTGGACATGTACTGGCTTAAGCAGGGGGACACGTCTGGCACTGCAGGATTTGAGTCCCTGGCGGCGTAGTGTGTTACTGATGGTAGGCTTTGTTACTTTGGTCCCAGCTCTCTGCAGGTCATTCACTAGGTCCCCCCGTGTGGTTCTGGGATTTTTGCTCACCGTTCTTGTGATCATTTTGACCCCACGGGGTGAGATCTTGCGTGGAGCCCCAGATCGAGGGAGATTATCAGTGGTCTTGTATGTCTTCCATTTCATAATAATTGCTCCCACAGTTGATTTCTTCAAACCAAGCTGCTTACCTATTGCAGATTCAGTCTTCCCAGCCTGGTGCAGGTCTACAATTTTGTTTCTGGTTCCTTTGACAGCTCTTTGGTCTTGGCCATAGTGGAGTTTGGAGTGTGACTGTTTGAGGTTGTGGACAGGTGTCTTTTATACTGATAACAAGTTCAAACAGGTGCCATTAATACAGGTAACGAGTGGAGGACAGGGGAGCCTCTTAAAGAAGAAGTTACAGGTCTGTGAGAGCCAGAAATCTTGCTTGTTTGTAGGTGACCAAATACTTATTTTCCACCATAATTTGCAAATAAATTCATTAAAAATCCTACAATGTGATTTTCTGGATTTTTTTCTCTCAATTTGTCTGTCATAGTTAACGTGTACCTATGATGAAAATTACAGGCCTCTCTCATCTTTTTAAGTGGGAGAACTTGCACAATTGTTGGCTGACTAAATACTTTTTTTCCCCACTGTAGGTACCTAAAGCAAATTCCAGGGCCTCTGGCAGCTCCAATTCTCAATTGAAAACAGGCCAGACTGGAGGCCACTAGCCTTACATCAAAATCAGCTGCTCCAAATCAGCCCCATTCTCCACTGCCCAGTAACTCCATCAACCTCCATACCCTTGCCCAGAGTACCCCCACTCACCCAGGCCGATGATGCCCAGCGTCTCCCCCCGGATGCGGGCAGCTCCCCCGGCCACTTCCCTGATCTGCTCCACGCTGGACGCCCTGGTGCCCTCCCTCAGGGCCTGATGCATCCAGGTGACGCGGCGGTACAGGTTCAGGATCAGACACATGGACGTGTCGGCCGTCTCCTCCACCGAGCACGCTGGCACGTTACACACTGCGATGCCTGGGAGAGAGGGAGATGGTAAGATGAAGGAAAGAGAGGACTGATGGGGCAGATCTAGGAAAGGCGGTGTCTCTGATTATGTGTAATATGCATCCGTGTGTGTGTGCGTACCTGTTCGTCGGCATACTGTGTGTGTGTATTCGTGCATGACTCACCCAGCTCAGCTGCAGCTTTGATGTCGACGTTGTCGAAGCCACTGCCGATCCTGACAATGACTCGGAGGCCTTTGAACTTATCCAGGTCGTCTCTGGAGAGAGTGATGGTGTGGTAGAGCAGAGCCCCCACTGCCTCGTTCAGCACCTACGGGGTTAATACACAGACACCGTTATACAGCTGGTAACACAGGGTTTACACACACCGTTATAATATAATAATAATAATAATATAATAATAAGCCATTTAGCAGATGCTTTTATCCAAAGCGACTTACAGTCATGCGTGCATACATTTTTACATATGGGTGGTCCCGGGGATCGAACCCACTACCCTGGCGTTACAAGCGCCGTGCTCTACCAATTGAGCTACAGAGGACCGTTAGACAGGGTTAACACACCATTATACTGCTGGTTAGACAGGGCGTTAAAGGGAGAGTGCATAAATACTCAAATAAACATATGGCTGGCAGTCAGGAGGTAGTCTTGAATAACTTTATTGTATTTTTTTTAAATCAGGAACTGCCGCTTATAGCCACATGAACAGGAAGCTTACAACCACATAGTGTACGTTGCCTTATAAATTATATACTGAGTGAACATCTTCCTAATATTGAGTTGCAACCCCTTTTGCCCTCAGAACAGCCTCAATTTGTCAGGGCATGGGACTCTACAAGATGTCGAAAGCGTTCCACAGGGATGCTGGCCCATGTTGACAATGCTTCCCACAGTTGTGTCAAGTTGGCAGGATGTCTTTTGGGTGGTGGACCATTCTTGATATACACAGGAAACTGTTGAGTGTGAAAAACCTAGCACCGTTGCAGTTCTTGACACACTCAAAACGGTGCACCTGACACCTACTACCATACCCCGTTCAAAGGCACTTAAATCTTCTGTCTTGCCCATTCACCCTCTGAATGGCACACACAGACAATCCATGTCTCAATTGTCTCAAGGCTTAAAAAACCTTCTTTAACCTGTCTCCCCCCCTTCATCTACACTGATTGAAGTGGCTTTAACAAGTGACATCAATAAGGGATCATAGCTTTCACCTGGATTCACCTGGTCAGTCTGTTCATGGAAAGAGCAGGTGTTCCTAATTTTTTTGTAAACTCAGTGTGTGTGTTTGTTTATAGCTCTACCTTCTCGTGTATCTCCTGGGTGGACTGGGCATCACAGAAGGCCACAGTGGCCACGTCCTTGAGGATGGGCATCTCTATGGTGCAGTCACGCCCGTCCAGCAGGGCCACCAGGGGCCGAGGGTGCATGGGCCCGTTCAGGATGGGGGGGCGGATGCCTGCACACAGGGGAGAGGGGGACAGTTAAGACATGATTTGGCATTATGAAAAGGTCACTAAATAGTTGCATTCTTCTGAAATCGTATGTGCTGCTTTGGTTCCAATGGCTGGCTAGGTTGGTTGGAGCATGGTGCTTGCAACACTAAGGGTTGTGGGTTTGATTCCAGAACGGGACACATTTTTGAAAATGTCCATATTATAACCATCAAACGATAAGTGTTTATCTGATGTTTACAGTCCATTTTGAGTTGGTCGTTTGCCCATACAAAATGGCTTCCTTTGGGAATGTGTGATACAGTAAAAAACACAGCATACCACACCATGTTATTCAGATGTGACTGTTCACAGAGGTTAGTGATTCGACAATCTTTCTGGAGTCTGGGCAAAATGAGTCACTGCCCTAAACCTTCTACACGCACCATTGCCTTGACCATTACAATACACACCATTAGAGTCCCTCTGAACTTGCCCAGGGATGATCATAGCCACTGGCATCATCAGTGCTGGGGCCAGAGCGGGTTCAACCTGAACAGTGACTGAGTCTGACCAATGACCACTAACATGATTACTACTACCAAAGCAAACTCTCCCAAAGTGAGTCCCATGATGCTCTCTTCTCCTCCCACACAAACAGCCAGGGCCTTGTCAACACTGGCACCCTGAGGGATCCCGAGTGGCGCAGTGGTCTAAGGCACTGCATCGCAGTGCTAGCTGTGCCACTAGAGATCCTGGTTCGAATCCAGGCTCTGTCGTAGCCGGCCGTGACCGGGAGACCCATGGGGCGGCGCACCATTGGCCCAGCGTCGTCCAGGGTAGGGGAGGGAATGGCCGGCAGGGATGTAGCTCAGTTGGTAGAGCCAGGGTTGTGGGTTTGATTCCCACGGGGGGCCAGTATGAAAAAATAAATAAAGAATAATGTATGCACTCACTAACTGTAAGTCGCTCTGGATAAGAGCGTCTGCTAAATGACTAAAATGTAAAAATGGATCAGTGCGTGTGTGTGTGCGCGTGCGTGACGGTTACGCAATGGTAACGTGTAACTGGATCTGCTGCTGCAGAGAGAGCATTTGAGATGACAAAGAGACAGGGGGGGTCCAACACAATAACTAACCTGAAAGGTCAATACATCCAACCCCATGGCATTCAGACACACATGCTATGATGACACATGTAAGACACACTGAAGGACCCACACATCCCTGACTCTAGCCAGAGCAGAGGATGAAGATGCTTGTGGAGCTACACTGTAGCTGGCTGCAGTGCCAGTGGAGGTCGAGTGTGACGGCTGGGGGAGGGGCAGTAGAGGGGTTGAGATGCGGGGTGCAGGGAAGAAGGGGGGAGGGGGTAGAGAGAGCCTCTTCGGAGTCATGACCTAAATTCCCTCGTCTGGAGGCTCCAGACGAGTGAGGCTGTACCAGCCCGCCCCAAACACACACACACACCTGTTCTGTACACACATCTGTAAACACACGCCACTGATACATGGCTACATTTGTCCACCATTGTGCTGCAAACGTTCAGCCAAAATAACCATCAACGTCTGCATCGAAATCCTCAACAATCATTCAGCACCAAGTGGCCAGAATGTGAGACAAAGCACAAGGCAAACATCTGTGCCAAAGGTCACTAGACAAATGTGGCCAACTGCAACAACAGCTAACATCACCACCGATACCATCATCATAGGACATATTTGTGTGTGTATGTCTTCGCGCTCTCCTTCTCACTGAACTAAACATGAACTGGCCATCTGAATCGGAACGCACTGCCCATTTCTCACACACACACAGAGAGAGATGTAACACACACCAGACCACACCACTGGCCTCTAGACCAGAAGCGCGCACACACACACACGGTCTCTGCGTGACAGGTGTATGGTCTGGGGTGAGGGAGAGGGACAAGAAGGGGGGGGGGAATACATGTGTCTCACTGGAACATTCACTTGGACAGAGGGCAGGATGCATGCAGGGACAGATAGACACACAGACAGACATCCACAAACAATATGTCCTGTGTCATAGTGGGAGTGTGGGGGAGGGACAAAGAGAGGGGGGAGTAGGATAGGAACTGGTGGCTGGCAGGCGGTGGAAGACAAATATTTGTAGACACTTCCTGTGACGTCAGAGCATTTCCCAACTTCCCAACTGGGCCTAGCTGAGAAGGCTTAAGAACGTGAATCTACATCTCATTAAAAAACATAAAGCATTTTCCTTTATCTTAATCTCCACATGCTGGAGATCACAATGGATTCACAATTACTGGTTAACAAAAGGCAACCGTAGAAGCGCAAACACATTTGAGTAAAGGACGCTTGCGTACAAGGCTTATGGAGCACAAGCATGGCCGCGCACACAATGCAATTCATTCAGCGCTTCATTCATTCTCCCTCCTCCTCCTTTTCTTTCCCTCCCTCCTCCTCCTTTCTCTTTCCCTTGGTTTAAGGAGTGTGAGAGAGAGAGCAGAGCGAGGGAGAGGGGGAGGGGCAGGATGATAATGCAGCACTACTCCACCCAACCTCTAGCCAGACACACAATAACACACACAAACACGCAGGCGCCGTGCACACACACACAGTTGCTCAATTCGCTACAAGGACACGCTGAGCAAAAAGGAAACGACACACACACTCGTCGGCAACACCACACCCAAGCCCATATCGCCCCCTTCCATCTTCAAGCTCTCCTTCACACACACAATTAACAACACACACACGGCGCCTAACCTTGCATTATGAAGTTTGCCAGCCTGTCTTCCTCTCTCTCTCTCTCTCTCTCTCACGCTCTCTTGCCTCGCTCTCTCCCTCTATCGTTCTTTCTTTTCTCGCTCTCGTTCTGTCAGACTGTTCGTGGCCGGCTAGGTCCCTGCTGTCATCCACACCCAGCCCCTCCCCCACTGTCCGGCTCCAATCACGGGCGGCTCCATTGAGGGCCAGCCAACCAGCACTAACCTCATTAGCATAGCCAGGCAGTGGCTGGGTCTGGCTGTTGTTGTTTTTTAAAGAGACAGCTGGCCTGTTTCCCTGTAGCCACGGCTGCGACCCCTCACCCTGCTACTCTCGCTCATCTCAGGGGACCTGACTCTCCCAGACAACTCCCTCCATTTTATCTCAACATCACCCAAGGGCTGCATTTTGCACCATTTTATTTAGTTTGGACTGGGCTAGTACAGACCAGAATTTAGTCTAATATGTCCAGAATTTAATAAGATAACTGGACCATCTTTTATATGATTTTATAACCTTTTTATGACATTTGTATACACTACAAATTGAGGCTTAGCATGACTTGCAATACCAATTTATTTGTTTTACATCTAGGCCAAAGCGACACCATTCAACCTTTTCAGTTCATTTCAGTCATTGTCAAAAAACACTGATCATGTTGTAATCTAACTGGTCTATTTTTCTAGCCTGTCATGTACTCAATCATCCTCAACATTTTGACCTTGGCCACCCACTAACCCCTCTTGAAATACCCACAGACAGAAACAGGAAGTGAGATAAGGGCATTTTGCTCTCTCTCTGACTATCCCGAACCCATCACTACACTATTCTACTAGTGATGTGGGAGGGAGGGGGGCAATCAATACAGTTACATATCCAGGCTCTGTCGTAGCCGGCCGCGCCCGGGAGACCCATGGGGCGGCGCACAATTGGCCCAGCGTCGTCCAGGGTAGGGGAGGGAATGACCGGCAGGGATGTAGCTCAGTTGGTAGAGCATGGCATTTGCAACGCCAGGGTTGTGGGTTCGATTCCCACGGGGGGCCAGTATAAAAAAAATGATGTATGCACTCACTAACTGTAAGTCGTTCTGGATAAGAGCGTCTGCTAAATGACTAAAATGTAAATGTAAAAATATCAGGATATTATTTTTGACTATATTTTGACAATATCGCAATATTATTTTTGAGTTAGTTGGCTGTACCTGCACCAAAACTCCAGCATTTTTCCTTCATAGCTTGTTCTCCGTCTTCTTTTGAAATAGGGAGCCACATTTATTTTCAGCGCTTCTATTTCCATGACTGATCAAAACTAATTTTCTCATGCTCTCTCGTCTCTCTGCAGCAGACATATGGTGAGCAATATGTTTGGAACATCGAATAAAATCGCAATACCTTTACAACCGTGAGAGTCGCAATACATATCGTATTGCCACCAAAGCGTTGTAATAATATCCTCGGGTCCCTGGCAATTCCCAGCCCTATATCCTATCTGCCACTCCACACACCAATAGGCTGATCATTAATAACAGATTTCCCATATCAGCAGCTGATGTACAGTGCATTCGGAAAGTATTCAGACCCCTTGACTTTTTCCAAATTTTTATACGTTACAGCCTTATTCTAAAACGGATTAAATATGTTTTTCCTCGTCAATCTACACACAATACCCCATAATGACAAAGCAAAAAAACTGAAATATCACATTTACAACAGTATTCAGACCCTTACTCAGTACTTTGTTGAAGCACCTTTGGCAGCGATTACAGCATCAAGTCTTCTTGGGTATGACGCTACATGCTTGGCACAGCTGTATTTGGGGTGTTTCTCCCATTCTTCTCTGCAGAGCCTCAAGCTCAAGCTCTGTCAGGTTGGATGGGGAGCGTCTCTGCACAGCTATTTTCAGGTCTCTCCAGAGATGTTCGATCGGATTCAAGTCGGGCTCTGGCTAGGCCACTCAAGGACATTTATTCAGAGACTTGTCCTGAAGCCACTCCTGCGTTGTCTTGGCTGTGTGCTTAGGGTCGTGGTCCTGTTGGAAGGTGAACCTTCGCCCCAGTCTGAGGTCCTGAGTGCTCTGGAGCAGGTTTTCATCAAGGATCTCGCTGTACTTTGCTCCGTTCATCTTTCCCTCGATCCCAACTGGTCTCCCTGTCCCTGCCGCTGAAAAACATCCCCACAGCATGATGGTGCCACCACCATGCTTCACTATAGGGATGGTGCCCCAGGTTTTCTCCAGATGTGACGCTTGGCATTTAGGCCAACGAGTTCAATCTTGGTTTCATCTGACCAGATAATCTTGTTTCTCATGGTGTGAGTCTCGTTTAGGTGCCTTTTGGCAAACTCCAAGCGGGCTGTCATGTGCCTTTTACTGAGGAGTGGCTTCCGTCTGGCCACAAAAAAAAAGAAGGCCTGATTGGTGGAGTGCTGCAGAGATGGTTGTCCTTCTGGAAGGTTCTCCCATCTCCACAGAGGAACTCTGTTGCTCTTTCAGAGTGACCATCGGGTTCTTGGTCACCTCCCTGACCAAGGCCCTTCTCCCTTGATTGCTCAAATTGAGCGGGCAGCCAGCTAGGAAGAGTCTTGGTGGTTCCAAACTTGTTCCATTTAAGAATGATGGAGGCCACTGTGTTCTTGGGGACCTTCAATGCTGCAGAAATTTTTTAGTACCCTTCCCCAGATCTGTGCCTCGACACAATCCTTTCTCTGAGTTCTACGGACAATTCCTTCAACCTCATGGCTTGGTTTTTGCTCTGACATTTTTTTTTTTTTTTTAGTCATTTAGCAGACGCTCTTATCCAGAGCGACTTACAGAAGCAATTAGGGTTAAGTGCCTTGCTCAAGGGCACATCGACAGATTTTTCACCTAGTCGGCTCGGGGATTAGAACCAGCGACCTTTCGGTTACTGGCACAACGCTCTTACCCACTAAGCTACCTGCCGCCCCAGACATGTATGGTAAACTGTGGGACTTTATATAGACAGGCGTGTGCCTTTCCAAATCATGTCCAATCAATTGAATTTACCACAGGTGGACTCCAATCAAGTTGTAGAAACATCTCAAGGAAGATCAATGGAAACAAGATGCACCTGAGCTCAATTTAGAGTCTCATAGCAAAGGGTCTGAATACTTATGTAAACAAGGTATTTCTGTTTTTTTATTTTTAAGACATTTGCAAAATGTTCTAAAAACCTGTTTTCACTTCGTCATTATGGGGTATTGTGTGTAGATTGAGGGGAATATAATAAATAAATAAATGCAGTTTTAGAATAAGGCTGTAGCGTAACAAATGTGGAAAAGGTCAAGGGGTCTGAATACTTTCCGAATGCACTGAAAGTGCAAAAGATTATATACATAGGCATGCGATAAGAAGCAGTAATCATACATTCAATCAATTTGAAAAACACTGCACATCCTCTCTGGAGGATGTTCTGATACACCAAATCAGACTTGTAGAAACCATTTTGTATTATGAATTTGTGATGGAGGTGTGAGAATATCATGTGAGAATACTAATTACCATATGACTATAACCTGGTAAAATTAATTGTGAAATCTTAATATTTAAAATGCCTATTATAGAAAAAGATAAGATGTAAGATGCGCAGTGTGTGTATGGTCAGTGTGTATGTGGTCTGTGCGTGCGTTTGTGTGTCGCAAAACACGGCTCCTTACCCTCACAAATGCGGTCGAGTCTTTGTCGCTTTACTTTGTGTTTGTCCATTAGAGCCATAGGCTGGCAGTCCTAACCCAGGACACAGCAAGACAACAGCACAGAGCGCTAAGGAGCCCCTTCAACAGAACACCAGCACTAGAAACCACTACTGCCCACTGAGCAACACCTGCACAGAGAGAGAGATATAGTGAGAGAGGGGGAGAGAGCGCAAGAGAGACAGAGTTGTGACCTGTTAGAATGTGAAAGGTTTTATTAGTCATTTCTGTTGTATTGCTTCTGCAACTTGGATTGCGTATTTCGTACCAATAAAGTTTTACAGAATTTGAGAGAGGGAAAAACCCCACTATCACAGTTACTGTATGGTGCAGTTACTGCTGCAGGATCTTCAGAGGTTAGTAATGCAAATGTGGTTTCAAGTTTAGGAGCCTTAAGAAGTTACAATAACACAGGGCCTTAAGGTTTAGGAGCCTTAAGAAGTTACAATAACACAGGGCCTTAAGGTTTAGGAGCCTTAAGAAGTTACAATAACACAGGGCCTTAAGGTTTAGGAGCCTTAAGACGTTACAATAACACAGGGCCTTAAGGTTTAGGCGTCTACTAAACTAATGATAATCCTATGTTCTTACACAAATAAAAGTGTCTTCTCCCTCCCTCTCAAATTCTGTCAAACTTTACTGGTAAAGAATAAGCAATCCAAGTTGTTTACACTTGCATTGTACAATATTGCATCAAACTAAAACAGAAATTACACCCAAATAAACATATACCCACGTAGTGTGGTATTGGCAAGTGTGTATTCTGACTTCTGCTTTCTCTGTGGTCAATTTAAACCTAGGGCCTGTTTCAGTACTTTGAAAATGCATCCATTCTTCTCTCCCTAAAGATTATACTTACTCTGACTTGACTGGATTGGTGAAAGTCATGTAGTTCATAACCCTTGCTTTCACCTATCCAATGGTGCGAGATAAATTACCTAAACGGGAGGGACAAAGAGATGGTGCACCTTCAAAGCCTAAACGGAAAGACTAGTGACCATATGGAGGAGTGGCTGACTTACCAGCAGGAGAATCCGCTCAGTGTCTGTCTGCTTAGATCTCACTGTCAAGCCAAAAAAATGATTTAGTTATTATCAGAGGGCCTTCTTCACTCACACAAACATATACACTTAGATAACTGATAGGGGTTATTAAACGTTTTCATCTCAAGACGCAAATTATAAGTTGACTGTCCTCCCGTGACCTAAATCATCCTCCAACGACCCAATTTAAGAAGAAAAAGTGTGTGATTATATAAGATGCATTCTCATAACGCCCGACCCACCTCTCACATGCCCAGGGCCCACCCCAAACAATACCACATCAGTCACTTCTAGGCCTAACCAATATAAAAAGGTGAGTGCTAAACATGGAATACTTCGGCAGAGTGATGAGAGGCCTTATAACAGAAAGTGTTTGTGGAACAGTAGTTAGGCCTTGATCACTGTCAGATGACGACTAGTTTCTATCAATTTGGACAGGGTTGTCTGCCATATTATAATGTGTACAAGTTATGCTTACAAACTGGACTCCAACGTAGAGAGAACAGTTAGTTGGCTATCATTTGATGATGTACACTGGCATAATTTGAGGGGGAAATTAGCCAGCCTAACTTTCCCTAATAAAAAATATCCATTCAGTTTCATACCTCTAACTATGACATGACACTTACATAGAATCACAATTTGAGTTTGAGAGGTTCGGACAACATTCCAAAACGTATAAATGCTCAAAGTAGCGATGATTAACGTTATGCATTCCAAACTTGAAACCCATCACACTGTAATCAACAGTGAGTGGGTTACGGAAACAATGGCAGTTTTTAATAATTTTACAAGAACAAGGTTGATACAAAGTATCCAATTCAGATGTTTGCAAGCCCAACCCATTACAACATGTGGCTGATAAAGTTTAGTACATTTCACTATCGAACAGCTAGCTACAAGTTTCAAAACTCTGCAGAAGCCGCCATGTTAGCTAGCTAGTTAACTGACCGTAGTAACTAAATTAACTGGATGGCTACTAATAACGACCGTTTGTTTTCGCATCTGGCTAGCTAGTTAGCCAGTAAGCTAACATTAGCTAAGGTTAGTTGGTCAGATAACCGTGCCAGATAAACACATCGTTACTTATTATCGGAATCATATTTGAATTAAACAAAACGCGCTGTAAGCATCCCAAAAATACAGAAAAAGTTCGACCTAATGGTGGCTAGTTTATATTTTAACAAACATATCAAACTACCGTTGGATGGTTAGCATAGCAAGTTAGCTTGCTTGCTAGCCTAACGTTACTGCGTGTGGGAGATGCGTACTGGTGGATCCCATTTCGTCCGATTCGTTATTAGCGAATGGCGCTACAAAGTGAATATCTGAAATTCAGTAACGCAAGATCACCGAGGAAACGTGGATATCCCCCACGTGCACGTTATGCGTGCATCATTCGCTACCCCGGTAACGTAGTAATGCACGAGCGGCGGATTATTTACCCCAATAAATGTATTTCGGTTGGATTGAGACAGTGTGTGTGCGTCGGTGGTCTTCCCTCTCTCCCGATCGCCATGAAATCTGAAAAAGAGGAAGTCGCCGGTTCGTGGGGGGTCAGGCCGCCCGCCGTACCAGTGTACACAACGTGTGACGGACAGGCAGAGTGAGAGGCACTGGTATGAGAGGAAGGCAGAGCGCCCTCACTTCAATGGCGGTGGTCAAACCGTGCACCCAATCTGGGTTGCCAGGTCTAGCCAAAATATCTAGCGAATGACCCATAAAACCAGCCCACAAGGCAACTACGGCTAATTTACAGTCACGTGCAGCCAGAATAACAGCAAAGTATTTGCATTTGTTTAAGCTTTTTCTAGTGACATTTATTTGGAAACATCCATAACAATGAGCTAATGAGGCGCGATTTCGGCTGGCATAGAAAATGTGCTCACTTGTCAGGACACTCACAGTTGTTCAGAGGAGCTAGCCAACAACACAGCTAACACAATCACTTCAAACTGCAGCTGGAAAGACTGCAAACTGGCTGCACTTCGTTTCGTTTTACTTTTTTAAAATGGACATTTCTTTGTCCATAAAAATGATGCCATTTTAGCAGTGGCAAACTAGCCGTGGTATATTGGCCATATATCACCCGAGGTGCCTTATTGCTATTATAAACTGGTTACCAATGTAATTAGAGCAGTAAAAATAAATGTTTTTTTCATACCCATAGTATAAGATATGTTATAAACTGGGTGGTTCGAGCCCTGAATGCTGATTGGCTGACAGCTGTGGTATATCAGATCGTATACCATGGGTATGACATAACATTTATTTTTACTGCTCTAATTAAGTTGGTAACCAGTTAATAATAGCAATAAGGCACCTCGGGGTTTGTGATATATGGCCAATATACCACGGCTAAGGGCTGTATCCAGGCACGCCGCGTTATACCACACCCCCTCGTGCTTCATTGCTTAAATATACCATGGCTTTCAGCCAATCAACATTCAGGGCTCGAACCACCCAGTTTATAATTATCCAATAAACCCTTTTTCCATAATGTTATCGAGGAAATTAAGGAATATTGATGTCATTTTTAACAACGTAGGCTAAGAAGCAAAATTCGTTTTTCTATCAAAATAATAATTCTTGCAAATTTAAGAATATGTCGCAAGACAAAAGATAAATATACCATGGCTGTCAGCCAATCAGCGTTCAGAGCTCGAACCACCCAGTTTATAAATGTAAATAAATCCAGTTTGCGCATGTGCATAACTATAGATAAATCCAACAGGAGAGTTTGAGTGATGAAAGTTTGACAGAGGATCTGTGCAAGAAACACTTTCAATATATATTTATTGTATCAAATGGTAGGCTACAGTAGCCTGCAATGGCATAGATATTAATAGCCTACTTGATGGCCAACAGATGCAAATGTAGCCTATCATTCTCCACATTTAATGTATTTTTCATTGTGGACATTTTCCCACAACACAAGCATGAGAGGGAGTTCCATAACTTCCATTTCAAATTTCCACTCGCGCAGCGCTCCAGACCCTAGAACTGAACATGAGTTACCAATGTAATTAGAGCATGGCGTTTGTAACGCCAGGGTAGTGGGTTCGATCACCGGGACCACCCATACGTAAAAATGTATGCGCACATGACTGTAAGTCGCTTTGGATAAAAGCGTCTGCTAAATGGCATATTATTATTATTATTATTATTATTATTATTATTATTATTAAGAGTAAAGTCCTTTGCTTGATACTGTTATCCATAAGAAAAGTCGACATTAGAACGCAGTTTACTTTAAACCACCTCTGAGCAAATGTATCTAAAGAGCTCTAGTGCGCTTAAAGTCGTTTTCCAATGCTTTGTCGCCGTTATATCAGTTCTAGCGCGTTAATATGTTTTATGGAAAAAGAGTGTCTCCATAATGAACAAAAATATAAACGCAACATGCAACAATTTCAAAGATTTTACTGAGTTTCAGTTCATATAAGGAAATCCGTCAATTGAAATAAATAAATTAGGCCCTAATATATGAATTTCATTTCTGGGAATAAAGATATGCATCTGTTGGTCACAGATACCTTTCAAAAAATGGGCCTCACAATGGGCCTCAGGATCTCTTCACGGTATCTCTGTGCTTTCATATTGCCACCATTGGCACTCTGTTCACAACGTTGACATCAGCATACCGCTCACCCACACGACACCATACACATGGTCTGCAGTTGTGAGGCCGGTTGGACGTACTGCCACATTTTCTAAAACGACGTTGGAGGTGGCTTATGGTAGAGAAATGAACATTACATTCTCTGTTAACAGCTCTGGTGGACATTCTTGCAGTTAGCATGCCAATTGTACACTCCCTCAAAACTTCAGGCATCTGTGGCATTGTGTTGTGTGACAAAACAGCACATTTTAGAGAGGCCTTTTATTGTCCCCAGCACAAGGTGCACCTGTGTAATGATCATGCTGTTTAATTAGCTTCTTGATATGCCACATCTGTCAGGTAGATGGATTATCTTGGCAAAGAAGAAATGCTCACTAACAGGGATGTAAACAAATTTGTGCACAACATTTTAGAGAAATAAGCTTTTTGTGCATATGGAAAATGTCTGGGATCTTTTATTTCATCTCATGAAACATGGGACCAACACTTAACATGTTGTGTTTCAATTTTTATTCTGTGCAAATAGCCTACCTACAACTGGTAAAAAGTTGTCATGGCCGCTGTGTGTGTGTGCTGCTCTGTCTCCATGACTGCTGCAGCCACGGCCGGCCCGCTCATTAGGCAGATTGATGAGGGCGGCATTTTCAGAGCTAAACTGACCAAGACTCACCTCCAACAACAACAACAACACATAAAACCTCACTTAATTCTGCCCCAAAACAATGACAATTTCTCTCAACCAGTGGCATATGGGATTTTTAGGTGAGCGCTGATGCCGCCCTTTGATTAGCAGTGGCCACTTTGTCAAAGGCAGGGGCCAAAATATTTTGCTTGTCCATTCCCAGTGTGCCTCTCAAAGATGCTGTTGGAGAGACGCATCTCTGCAGCGCTCCACCAACATTCTGTCAAAAAGATTATCGAACATAAATCATGTAGCAGATATAGGATATGGTAGAAATAATATGTGGCCTTTTCTGTAGCCTACAGGCTGGAGATAAAATGTATGACAATGTAATGAGATGGACACTTTTTACATCATGCAGGTTTCTCTGATCAAATAGCCTAACCTAAATGGCGCTTAATCAAATAAAGAGTGAGCTGTCGTGTTAACAAACAACATACCCTAAAACAGGATAGGTCAAAGTAAAATGAACAATATGCAATGGACAATCATAACTGTTGTCCAGGAGTTTCACCCCATTGTCATGATCAGTGGTTTCAAGTTTGTATCATAAATGTTTTGACAAGCTGATCATAGTGAAAAACAAATGTGTAAACACATTGCAAATAGCTGATATTCAGAGCTTAAATAGGCAAATTGATTAGTCACAGGAATCAGGACTAATAAAGCCAATGCAATGGCCTGTTTTAAAAACGGTAGGCTTACCACATAGATGGGCATTCATACAATTATATTTCAGTCAGCACTCTAAGCTACACCTCAGTAAGCACGGACCGACCCCGAAGCCTTTTGGACTTTTATTGGTGCAGTTCCGGACCGGCCTTGATTTCCACCTCCACAGACATTGGTTTTTGATCCGGTTCGGACCAAATCTGAACCAATCATAGCCTAAGCCTATGTTTGGTTCAGATTTTGTCCGGTCTGGACCAACCTTGATTTGGCCCAAACACAGACGTCTATAAATTACTTATTTTCAACTCTCATTCAGAACCAAAAATTAGCCTGATTTCAACATCCGGAAAAACTTATCTTTCAACGTCCGGAAAATATGCCTTTTCAACTTCCTCGAAAATATGTATTTTAAACATACAAAAAGGTTTTCACCTTTCATTCAGAACCTAAATTGAACCTAACTTCAACGTCTGGAAAATACTTATTTTAGACGTCTTTTCAATGTCATTTTGCTTACTGGGACTATTCTACTTTTGGGAGGGGCAGCATTTTTTGGTCTTGCCTATGGCTGCAGAATGGCAAGGACCAACCCTGGCTGCAGCACTCTCTCAACCAGTGCTTTCAACTCACACACACCCCTCTGGCCCTCCCCCTCTCCAAAATTCACTCACTCACTCAGTAACAGCCTGCTCAATACCTGATAGTCAGCAGCAGCAGTTCACAGTGAAATATATATATATACAGTAGCAGTCAAAAGTTTGGACACACCTACTCATTCAAGGGTTTTTCTTTATTTTTACTATTTTCTACATTGTAGAATAATAGTGAAGACATCAAAACTATAAAATAACACATATGGAATCATGTAGTAACCAAAAAAGTGTTAAACAATTTTAAATATATTTTATATTTGAGATTCTTCAAATAGCCACCCTTTGCCTTGATGACAGCTTTGCACACTCTTGGCATTCTCTCAACCAGCTTCACCTGGAATGCTTTTCCAACAGTCTTGAATGAGTTCCCACATATGCTGAGCACTTGTTAGCTGCTTTTCCTTCACTGCCGTCAAACTCATCCCAAACCATCTCAATTGGGTTGAGGTTGGGGGATTGTGGAGGCCAGGTCATCTGACGAAGCACAGCATCACTCTCCTACTTGGTCAAATAGCCCTTACACAGCCTGGAGGTGTGTTGGGTCATTGTCCTGTTGAAAAACAAATGATAGTCCCACTAAGCCCAAACCAGATTGGATGGCGTATTCCTGCAGAATTATGTGGTAGCCATGCTGGTTCAATGTGCCTTGAATTCTAAATAAATCACAGACAGCGTCACCAGCAAAGCACCCCCACACCATAACACCTCCTCCGCCATGCTTTACGGTGGGAACTACACATGCGGAGATCATCCGTTCACCCACACCGCATCTCACAAAGACACGCCGGTTGAAACCAAAAATCTAACATTTGGACTCCAGACCAGACACATTTCCACCGGTCTAATGTCCATTGCTCGTGTTTCTTGGCCCAAGCAGGTCTCTTCTTCTTATTGGTGTCCTTTAGTAGTGGTTTCTTTGCAGCAATTCGACCATGAAGGCCTGATTCACACAGTCCCCTCTGAACACTTGATGTTGAGATGTGTCTGTGACTTTAACTCTGTGAAGCGTTTATTTGGGCTGCAATTTCTGAGGCTGGTAACTCTAATGAACTTATCCTCTGCAGCAGAGGTAACTCTGGGTCTTCCATTCCTGTGGCGGTCCTCATGAGAGCCAGTTTCATCATAGCGCTTGATGGTTTTTGCGACTGCACTTGAAGAAACTTTAAAAGTTCTTGAAATGTTCCGTATTGACTGACCTTCATGTCTTAAAGTAATGATGGACTGTCGTTTCTCTTAGCTTATTTGAGATGTTCTTGCCATAATATGGACTTGGTCTTTTACCAAATAGGGCTATCTTCTGTATACCCCCCCCCCCCCCCTACCTTGTCACAACACAACTGATTTGCTCAAACACATTAATAAGGAACGAAATTCCACAAATTAACTTTTAATAAGGCACACCTGTTAATTGAAATGCATTCTAGGTGACTACCTCATGAAGCTGGTTGAGAGAGTGCCAAGAGTGTGCAAAGCTGTCATCAAGGCAAAGGGTGGCTATTTGAAGAATCTATATATTTTGATTTGTTTAACTCTTTTTTGGTTACTACATGATTCCATATGTGTTATTTCATAGTTTTGGTGTCTTCAGTATTATCCTACAATGTAAAAAAATGTTTAAAAAAAAAATATACTTGAATGAGTAGGTGTGTCCAAACTTTTGACTGGTAGTTTATATTATAAATATATATATTAAGAGAAATGCCATGGCGGCCGCGATGCAGTTTCGACTTAGCCCAAAAAACACGACACCCGCGACCATTACATTTTCACCCGCGACATTGCTGCGAACATGGCAACACTGCACCCAATGACTTTCTCCATAATATGTGTTCATGTTGATGATATACTGAAGAAACTATTACGATTTATCATGCAATGTTCTTTACAGACAATTCTATATTTTTACTGGGTCACTGATCTCTGTAAAGTTAAAGAATATAGAGCAATGCATTGTTATATTGTTTGTGTTTTACCTTTCTACATGTCTTACAGGAATTAAATAAGTTATATCTCAATGATTTGTCCAACCTTTAGAAAGTTTAGATAACTCAGTGTTGACCGCCAGGTGACAGTATATAGTCAATAATGTGCCCTATCCTCTCTTGACATTATAATCTTGCAATTAAACATGTTACATAAAGAAATCTTATAACATATACACCAGTCTTCCTTGGTCATCCAATTTGACTCCTATCAATATGCAAACCCCAACCCATCTTAAAGGGATAGTTCACACAAATTATACATTAACGTTTACATTTACGTCATTTAGCAGACGCTCTTATCCAGAGCGATTTACAAATTGGTGCATTCAACTTATGATAGCCAGTGGGACAACCACTTCTTTTTTTTAATGCAAGAGAGGTGAGCAAAATGTTTAATATGTTGTATTTGTAACATAGTTAACTATTAAATGCATTACAGAAGTGTAATGATAGATCAGCTAAAGTTAACCTGGCCGTTTGTTACTTTCTTTGTGAATTAATTAAAGAATTGGCTTGAATCCTGGGCTATGTATTCGTTTGCATTGTTTTTGGTTTAGTTTTGTAGCTAATTCTAACAGTCAAGCATCGAAAATGTATGGCAATATTTAATATTTGATCAAAAATGCATGGTGCTGAGTGCTTTTACTTAAACCACACTCAGTAAACGCATTGTAACGTTAAAAGGATAGACATGAAAGCTAGCTACCTAGCATGTCAGTTATTTTCAGTAAATTAATTAATAAGCTTGTCCCCCATTGCTTTTGCTCTATAGTTCTCACCAAAATGAAGAGAAAAAAGGACATAATGTCCTTCTTCCTAAGAAAAGACAAGGCAGAAAGTCAGACAGAGCCAGAGGGTTCAGGTGTGGAGAGACCAAGAGAGAGCAGAGAGCCTGCAGAGAGAGAGCAGGAAGACTTGTCCATTGGAGAGACTGAGAGTGAAGGCATAGTAGAGCAGGAAAGTGAGACAGATGGAGAGACTGAGGCTGAGGGGGATGTAGAGGCTGAGAGTGAGACACCAACAGAGGAGCCATGTGCGTCCACAAGCAGTGGACCATCAGGTTTATGATGTTGAATAAATCTGTGGTTACTTGTAAAGCAGTGCAATTAGTCAGTTTATATTTTACATTTTACATTTTAGTCATTTAGCAGACGCTCTTATCCAGAGTGAGTGCAAACATTTTTTTCTTCTCATGATGTATAAAAATGTGTCGGTTTATGATTGAAATGAATGATCTCATTTAACATGCTATTGGGCTTGTGATATAGATATCAGATTGATATCAGAAGTTGTCTGATGGCTATGGTATGTGTCTAAAATTACCCAAATAGATACTTTTAATTATAGTTTTTTTTTCTTCAACAGATATCAGCAAATCCTGGCAGCCAGTGATGAACATGTACCCAAGAACTCTGATGGGGGACAGGAGGAGGAGCTTCAAGGCGGCCTGGTACCACATCCACCCCTGGCTTGAATATTCAAAAAAATCAGTGTTTTGTTGCGCCTGCAGGCATTTTAGCACTCCTAAAGTCTCAGAGACTGTATTTGATTCAAAATTAGGTTTTAACAACTGGAAGAAGGCAACTTACAAAGAGGGGGGATTTGCAATTCATGCAAGGTCTGAGCGGCACAAACAAGCAATGATTACATGGAGAGACTATCAGAAAGCTGTAAAAAGTAATGCAAAACTGGTAAATGCCCTAAACAAGGAACACAACAAACAGGTTCAAGAAAATCGGGACTATATTGAAACAATAGGAGAAGTACTACTACTTACAGCCATACAAAAAATTGCACAAAGAGGACACGATGAGTCTGCAGAGTTTGATAATAAAGGGAACTTCATGGCAATCCTAGAAACAATAGCTAAGCATGACACAAATGACATAATGCAAAATACACAAGCAAAGGGATTCAGAATGAGGTTCTGAGTAGTTTGGCAGACATGGTTAGAACAAAAATTATAGAAGTGAAAGACAGTGATACAATGCTTTGAAGTAGCCTACCTTATCCATTTCATCCCTGATTTATTGAATGAGGGAATACTTTTATAAAGACAAAAGTATTTGGTTGTAATATCCTCCAGGATAGCTACTGGGTGTGCAGGCTTTTGTTCAAGCCCTGGTCTAACCACACTGTAGCCTAAAAATCAGCTGCTCAACAGGACCTTGATAAGCAGGTCTGGATCAAAAGACAAGCCTGCATACCCAGAAGCTCTCCAGATGTAGGGTTGACCACATGTTGACAACATGTGACAAACAGTGCAGTTCTATGTGGGGGGCTAAGTGCCTTGATCAAGGGCACAATGGCAGGAGGTGGTAGGTCTACATGGGATCAGACACAACAGCTTTCCAGTGTCAATAATGCTTACTTTTTCATGTAGGCTATAATAAGTCGTTAAAAGTCATGGAGAAGTCATGGAAAATGTGTATAAACCATTAACAGTGAATAATCAGAGGTCTCTATAGCATAATTTCGGTGAACATAGTCTAATGGACTGACTTGGAAAAAGACAGCTCCTGCACCTATTCCATCCCAAGTCAAGCACTGCGTATGTTCAAATAATCTATAGGTTACTTTGTTTTAGCTTCAAAATACATTTTTAGACACTTTCGGATGATTTGGACATAATGCGTGAAATATGCTAATATCGGTCCTATGACTTAAATGGGATTTGTGCCAGAAATGCTGAAATAATAGCATTTGGAAACAGTGCTAGTGAAGCTAAACCAAATATAGTGAATAAATAAGATATTGTAGTTTCCTCAGGCCATTTACCAATTATAATTTTTTTATGTGGGGGTGGGGGCAATAAGTAGACTATTTCTATTTCAAATCTTCTATCATTGATTAAGACAGGTGGGTCCACTCCAAAGTGCCACGTCATGAAGACACTCACCTGTCTCGATCAATGAGAGAAGATTTGAAATAGACAAGATGGCGGCATACACACTGTTAGATTACTTCATGGAGAAAAAATATATATTTATTTTCATAAATTCAAACAAACCACCTGCAACTGGACACAGATATTTTACAAGGTACACGTATGGCCGAATGAAGATAGTATCACCAAATTAAGGCTGGTCGACAATTCTTTATGCTGCTACGCCAAACAGTACCTATCCTGTAACGGCTAATGGAGCATCACATTAGCCCGTTATAATTTGCTAGCTAAACTAAAGCATGGATTCCCGTCATACCTTGTCCATAGACTGCTTAGAGGGTAATGAAACCAATATGTAATTTGGGTGAAGTATTCCTTTAAAACCATCTCTCATTTAAAGAAACACAGGACAAGGGGGATTTTTCTTGCAAAATTATTCTCTAATAAACTTTATTTGTACACAAATTGTGTAAGAGGACACTTCCATCTGAAAACATACAATACAAATTATCTCAGAAAGGCCACCAATCCTCTGCATCGCTACTGGTTTCTTCTCACACACATACACTCACACAAAATGGTTTCCACATGTGACCACTGTACAGTACATTATTACATTGTGCCCTATAGGATCCAACTGCAGCATCGAGTCAATTATTCAAATCCTATTACAGTGCAAGTGTGATCTGTTCATTAGTGGGAAACAGAATCAGAGAATGGAGACCATAGAAATAGAATCTAGGTTCCATTTCTATGGTAGACCAAGAAGAAAACATCTGTATGTTATGAACAAAAAGCAGTAGAACAGCAACAACTTCTTTTTATACTCAGCTTAAGGCATGATTAATGTACAATATTGATTTAATCCAATGGATAAGTGGTTTGGAGAACTAATGAATGCATTAGTCCAAGAAGTTAGGGGAAAGGAAGCAGTAAAACATCCACTCGCCAGCTGAGGAAAGCACATGGGTCCCTCTGATTCCCTTTACTGGTGGGTGGGTATTCCAGAGCCAAATCAACGTAGTAGTAGTACACCCATGAAAACAGATTGTGTGTGCAGGCTTCTGCTTGTGTAACATTTTCAGAGGCCTTCGATCAGCAACGCAACTGGACATACGTTCAGAAATGTATCCTGCCGACAGGAGTGTCCATAGAACCAAACGGCATCATTTTTATTATGGTAGTAGCAGTCGTACACCAACTACCCAGATAATTAGAAAGAGCCTATTTTGTACCTTCAGAATTCATCACTTCTTAGCCTTTATCTTCATTGGGTTTCTGGATATACACATTTACCCATACAGTACAGTCAGGCAAAATGACATTTTCCAGAAATGCTGAATAACATGAGCTTGTCGAAGTTGCTCTAGCATTACAATAATGGTAATATTGATTCTTATTAGTCTACAGTCAGCCAGTGATATGAAGGCCCCTGGTGTGGACCCTAGCAAGGCAGCAGGTTCCTGAGGGCTCAGCCAGGGGTGTGCGTTTATTTATCATTTCACCTTCATTGAAAACATTTATATAAAGTGTTTGTGTGGTGGATAACTATGAATATCAAGCACACAGAGAGCACCAGGGACCTCTTTCAGTTCTCCTCAATGAGGTTCAAGTCCAGTTCTGTGCAGTCTCTCTCAAACACACTCGGCTGTCCAGCCTCTAGCACACCCATATTTATTTTATCCTCATCATCCTCATAATCTTCCTCCTCACTTTCACTCAGCGGTCCGATGCTGGTTCTTCCCATGAGGTCTGCAGGGGAAAAGGTTCCTCTGAAGTCCCCTTGAACAGGCTCCATCTCCACGCAAACAGCCGCTCCACACACCAGCGGCTCACCACTGCGAATCTACACACAGGACATAGAAAACAATAAATACATCAATGGTTTTCAATCCACACACACAGAGAGTACCAGTCAAAAGTTGACACACCTACTCATTCAAGGGTTTTTCTTTATTTTTTACTATTTTCTACATTGTAGAATAATAGTGAAGACATCAAAACTATGAAATAACATATGGAATAAAAAAAAAGTGTTAAAGAAATCAAAACATATGAGATTCTTCAAATAGCCACCCTTCGCCTTGATGACAGCTTTGCACACGCTTGGCATTCTCTCAACCAGCTTCATGAGGAATGCTTTTCCAACAGTCTTGAAGGAGTTCCCACATATGCTGAGCACTTGTTGGCTGCTTTTCCTTCAATCTGCAGTCCAACTCATCCCAAACCATCTCAATTGGGTTGAGGTCAGGGGATTGTGGAGGCCAGGTCATCTGATGAAGCACACCATCACTCTCCTTCTTGGTCAAATAGCCCTTGCACAGCCTGGAGGTGTGTTGGGTCATTGTCCTGTTGAAAAACAAATGATATCCCATCTGGTTTGGGCTTAGTGGGACTGTTGTATCGCTGCAGAATGCTGTGGTAGCGATGCTGGTTAAATGTGCCTTGAATTCTAAATAAATCACAGACAGTGTCACCAGCAAAGCACCCCCACACCTCCTCCATGCTTCAGGGTGGGAACCACACATGCAGAGATTATCCGTTCACCTACTCTGCATCTCACAAAGACATGGCGGTTGGAACCAAAAATCTCAAATTTGGACTCCAGACCAATTGAAATGCATTCCAGGTGACTACCTCATGAAGCTGGTTGAGAGAATGCCAAGACTGTACAGCCGTGGTCAAAAGTTTTGAGAATGACCAGTATTGGTCTTCACAAAGTTTGCTGCTTCAGTGTTATGAGATATTTGTCAGATGTTACTATGGTATACTGAAGTATAATTACAAGCATTCCATAACTGTCAAAGGCTTTTATTGACAATTACATTAAGTTTATGCAAAATGTCAATATTTGCAGTGTTGACCCTTCTTTTTCAAGACCTCTGCAATCCGCCCTGGCATGCTGTCAATTAATTTCTGGGCCACATCCTGACTGATGGCAGCCCATTCTTGCATAATCAATGCTTGGAGTTTGTGTGGGTTTTTGTTTGTCCACCAGCCTCTTGAGGATCGACCACAAGTTCTCAATGGGATTAAGGTCTGGGGAGTTTCGTTATCACTTTTGCCTTATGGCAAGGCGCTCCATCATGCTGGAAATGGCATCGGTCTTCACCAGGATGTGTTGGTACCATTCTTTATTCATGGCTGTGTTCTTAAGACAAAATTGTGAGTGAGCCCACTCCCTTGGCTGAGAAGCAACCCCACACATGAATGGTCTCAGGATGCTTTACTGTTGGCATGACACAGGACTGATGGTAGCGCTCACCTCGTCTTCTCCGGACAAGGTGTTTTCCGGATGCCCCAAACAATCGGAAAGGGGATTCATCAGAGAAAATGACTTTACCCCAGTCCTCAGCAGTCCAATCCCTGTACCTTTTTGCAGAATATCAGTCTGTCCCTGATGTTTTTCCTGGAGAGAAGTGGCTCCTTTGCTGCCCTTCTTGACACCAGGCCATCCTTCAAAAGTCTTCGCCTCACTGTGCGTGCAGATGCACTCACACCTGCCTGCTGCCATTCCTGAGCAAGCTCTGCACTGGTGGTGCCCCGATCCCGCAGCTGAATCAACTTTAGGAGACGGTCCTGGCACATGCTGGACTTTATTGGGCGCCCTGACGCCTTCTTCACAACAATTCAACCTCTCTCCTTGAAGTTCTTAATGATCCGATAAATGGTTGATTTAGGTGCAATCTTACTAGTAGCAATATCCTTGGCTGTGAAGCCCTTTTTGTGCAAAGCAATGATGACGGCACGTGTTTCCTTGCAGGTAACCATGGTTAACAGAGGAAGAACAATGATTTCAAGCACCACCCTCCTTTTAAAGCTTCCAGTCTGTTATTCTAACTCAATCAGCATGACAGAGTGATCTCCAGCCTTGTCCTCATCAACACTCTCACCTGTGTTAACGAGAGAATCACTGACATGATGGCAGCTGCTCCTTTTGTAGCAGGGCTGAAATGCAGTTCATTTTCATGGCAAAGAGGGACTTTGCAATTAAGTGCAATTCTTCTGATCACTCTTCATGACATTCTGGAGTATATGCAAATTGCCATCATCAAAACTGAGGCAGCAGACTTTGTGAAAATTAGTATGTGTCATTCTCAAAACGTTTGACCACGACTGTACAAAGCTGTCATCAAGGCAAAGGGTGGCTATTTGAAGATTCACTTTTTTGGATACTACATGAGTCCATATGTGTTATTTCATAGTTTTGATGTCTTCACTACTATTGTACAATGTAGAAAATAGTAAAACATTTAAGAAAAATGAGTAGGTGTCCAAACTTTTGACTGGCTAGATACCTCCGCTTTATCCGAAACTAATAGGCATACAACTTGTCAACAGCTTTTAGCATTTTCCATGGTTATTCAAATACCATGTGAGAATCTCAATGTCCACCTTTCAAATGAGGACGGTCTATGCAAATCATATGTAAAATGTATCGGACTGTGTGTCTGGACAAATGTTCTGTATTTCCTCATCCTGCTCTGAGACCCCAGTCAGAGCTAACTCTGTGCAGTCCCTTGGTCTTGTTACACCAGAAAGGCAGCCATTTCATAAACCACCACCCACCATCTTAAAACATGACAAGGAGACACACACACACACAGCCAGCTGCAGACCCAGCAGCAGCTCCAGTCACACCCCCAGGTCCCACGCCCAGAAGGCCATAAAAATCAACTGGGGGTGAGAGAGAAAACCGAAAAGAGAAAGGAGAAGTGATGACATCACTCCCCAGAACAGGAAGTCAGTAGTGGTGCCCAAATCAAGTGGTTAAATATAGATGGCTTGGTGGTGGCTGTCCATAGGGGCATGCAATTGGGCATGGGCACGCATCAACGACCGGACACATAGGAATGCAAGGGTCAGCCCAAAAGCACACATACACGCCGGGTCAGGGCAATGAGGTTACATAGCCAGGCAGCACAGTACCGACAACACCACACCCTGAACCCAAATCCAGACTGGTCTGGCTGGGACAGGAATGTGAGAGCAGTAGTTCTGCCTCATGAGGGGAGAGAGAGATTCAGAGAAACAGAGAGCCAGAGGCCCATTTCTCCTCGCTAATGATCCCAACATAAACACTCTGGTCTGTGGGGAGAGAGGCACGAGAGCAGGGGGTTTGGGGGGTGGGGGGGTGCTTTAGGCCTCCTGCTACTCTCGCAGGCAAATAAAAAAAGTTTGCTCTGACTAAAGGAGAACTATGAGCAGTTTCTACTAAAATGGTGCATGCTGTACATTTTCAGCTCTACACATTCCATTTATATCTTATTTAATAGGCCTTAAAACTGTTTCACATCCCATCCAGCTCACCTGAGTCATCTTGCTGAAGTCGAGGCCGGGCCTGGTGTAGTAGGGGAGCGTGTCCGGGTCATGGCGTCGCTTCAGGCCAGGCTTACGTAGATCACAGGGCTGAGAGTGGCAGCGTGGGAGACGGAGGGGCAGGACACGCCTTGAGGACGACGGGGTACTACAGGCCGAGGAGGGAGTGGGGGAGGGGGCCGGGGGCTCCATCCCAAGGTAGCGAGGGGCTAGAGCTGGAGCACGAGAGGGCCGGGGGGGCAGGATGTGCACAGGTGACAGGGAGAAGCGGCGCTGCTGCAGGGGCCGACAGGAACCCAGCGTGGCCGGGGAGGAGGAGCAGGAAGCGGGGAAAAAACCGGCGCAGCCCTCCCTGGGCGGGTCATAGTGGTCCCAGGAAACGCTCCACGGGAGAGGGGAGTCAGGGGACAGGGCCAGACTGAAGAAGGTGGGACTGGAGGAGGAGTGCAGGGAGGAGGTGAGGGAGGAGCTGGGGCCTCGGAGGGGTACGGAGCCCACCAAGGAGCCAACCCCCATGCCGGCCACACCCCCTCCGCTGTGGCAGCGGCGCTTGACGGGGGTCCAGATCTTGGAGGCGCTGGGGCGCCAGGGGGTGCGGCAGCTGGACAGGTCCTCAGGGACGGACAGGGAGCGGCAGTGGCGTTTGGGAGGAGGAGGGGGCAGCGGCGGGGAGCTCTGTAGGGACAGGTCTGTCACAGAGGTGCTGGGGAGAGGGGTTCCTAGGGGGTCCAGGACAGAGGAGGCGTCCTGCAGATGGGTCTTGGAGGATGAGAACATAGACCAACTGCTCTCTGTGGAAGTGAAACAAACCAAAAACATGTCTCAATGTTGGCACATCCCCAAGTTAATGATTGAGCCGGAGCTTTGAATGAGGCCCCTTTATAAAAGTTTCAGGAATTAATGGATCCTTACCTGGAGTCAACCCATACCCGCGCCAATACACAGTGGGGTTAGAACCCACTTCAGGCAACGACTGAAACAAAGCAATGAAGATGAGGGGATTTATAGCAACGGCAATTCCTTATAGAAGAAACGCTACAAAACAGCCAGTGTGTGTATCACATGGCATGCTCACCACATTAAGAGAGAAAGCCCTGCGGTAAGGGGGCTCCTCCAGATTCTGTTTGCGGAGTTGCTCTGTGATGAGCGTCACCATGGTGACACGCTGATGCCAATGAGGAAGGGAGGAGGAAGAGAAGAGGAAGTGGTGGTGTTTGTCAGTCTGTCAGACTTCTGGCGAGGTTTGTGGTGTCCCCACCCCACCTCAACCGGCCAGACTGACCCTTCCAACCTCACTGAGACGCTGTCATCAACAGCTTCATCATCTCACCTGAACAGAGAAAGAGTAAGCAGAGCATACACATTTTAATGCTGAGTAGCAGACCATATTCACATGACTAATTTGACCAGGGATTGGTTTAGCACATCAATCTGAGCATCATGGATCCATAATGATTGGGTTTGCGAGTCAATTTCCTGAGAAAAACAAAGTTCCATCTTAATCCCACAGCTGTGCGTCGCGTCGGGTAATACCAGGAAAGTGCGTGTTTGCACTTTGTATAAATCATAAAGTGTCAGGATACTTCATGCGCTTAGAACAAATGCCATCTCTTACAAAGATACATAAAAAGCGTGCGGAACTCACGTGCAGCTATAGACACCGTTTTGTAAGAGAAGACCAAAAGGAGGAAGAGTGAACACTGCCCTAATGAGTGTTCCTTACCAGATCAGAGTTATAAGAGACAGACTAAGATATAGGCAAGCTCCTGCCTCAGCGAGATTAAAGGTACGCAGCAGAAGTGCAACCTCAAAAGGCAACGTGAAGAACACCAATCGGACACATTGCAGAAAACCTTTATTGTCTTTGTGAGAATACAAACAAAATAATATTTTTTGGTTGCACTGATGTAGAGTTCAGGGGAATACCACATCACATTATAGTCAGGTGGGTCCTATTTCAGAGTGAGTGCTAATAGTGTGGCCCGTGTAGATGGCTGTGAGGAGAATGAGGGGGAGGGAGAATGAGAGAGGAGGAAAAGAGGGGGAGGATGGGGGAAGTGTGCGAAACGGAGGGGGAGTGGGGCCATAGGCATGCCATGCCCGCTCTGTGAGACAGACAAAAGGGGGAAGAGAAAGTGGAAAATGGGACTAGAAGGAGCTTAAAATGACCAAGGCACAGAGAACAAATAAAATATGCATAGAAGGAACCGAGCACCACGCAAAACAGAGTGAAACAAGGTGCCAGTTAGTAGAGTTCACCGACACATTTCCCCCCCCCATGCAAATACCACAGTCAGTCAGCTTTTAAACGGTTATTGAAACTAGACACACCCTATGGGGACAAACTGACTCTGCTATACAAAGTCCCACACCAAATAAGACCAGCCCAGATACAACACTTGACTAGTCATTGCAACCTTTGCACTGTTGTGTATAATTATTGTGCACATCAATGAAACCAAAAGTTATAAAACCAACAATTGATCAACCGCCTATGTAATCATCCCAATGTGGGTGACAGCGGTCTCTTCCTGGTTTTGGGAAATATGGAGTCCCCCCCCCCCCCACCTCCTAGCCACTGTTGCTTTAAGTGCTTAGGCAGCTGTGTGGCCTACAGGGCCTTGGTTTCCATGTGGCAAGTTAGTGCTACAGCACATGAAAACGCAACAAAGTGCACTAAATACGACTCAAATGCTGGTGCCATGGGACTAGCCATTTTACAGATAATCTAATTTAATAAGTTAATGGCTAGACTTACTTTATGGGAGAATCATCACTAATAAAGATTAAATATCAAACCTATCAAGCGGTTACAAATGCTAATGACTAAAACGTGCATGGTAATTTCATTCATATAGGAAGTTTGGTGTAAATGGCACACGTGTGCCACTCACTGACAAACCCATACAGTTAACCTAACTGAACCTCAACATGTTTAGAAAGACGTTATAAAGCTTGCTTGCAACCTAGCTAGCAGGCAACTCTTTTTGGAAGTTATCAAAGCAAAGAAAGTCTCAAATCAATAATAAGAGTGCTTGGTAAACCGAGTCTAGCCAGACAGACTTGTGGTCAGCTCAGTTCTCCATCTTCTGATCTAGCTAGTTAGAGTAACTAGCTAGTAACTACTCAGCTAGTAGTAGGCAAGCTAGCCTACTAACGCCACAATAAATTATGTGATGTGACCAATTGGATTGTTGCTTGCTAAAAATAATAGGCTAACTAGTAGCACTATGGCAGTCGCTCTGGATAAGAGCGTCTGCTAAATGACGTAAATGTAATGCAAAGTAAAATGGCATGTTGCTAGTTTGCAAGAAACTTGCAAACGTATGACGTTAGATTTGGTCATCACCCCAAATACGAAGCTTAGCAGCTAATGACGGCTACGAAAACAATTAGCTAGTTAACGTTAGCCAGCAGCAATACGGTCTGTGGTGAGCCAACCAGGCAGTTGGCTAGCTATTCAACGTCACAGTTGGCAAGCTCTGACAAACTAGCCTGTCAGTGTTGGCTAACAAATTGCAGTATCACCACAAGCATATCTAGCTAAGCTAGCTGTTATTCATTTGGTCGACATTAGCTGTCCAAGTAGCTAACGTTAACTTGACAGCCATCTAGTTTGCTAGCAAGCCAACTCTAGTCTAGCTAACTTTAGCGAGCATGAACACGCAGCCCGTGGGAACTGACCGTCCTTATCACTCCACTAACTTAGCTGTTTGCTAGCAATTAGCTAGTTTGCTATGTTGTCATGCTTACACATCTAATTGTCAACATTTCTGAATTTATTTACATAACGGTATAATACATGTTACTTAAAATGATGTTGATTATTGACAGCAAAACAAGACTGTGCTTCGTAGCTAGCTCGATGATGAATTTACCTGCCCACCGTGTCTCCTTAGCAACCGAAAGCAGCACGGAGTAGTAGATGGCCTTGCACCGAATATATAGCCATCGGAAGAAACCATTAAAAAGGGGTGGTTGAAACGTCTAACATGCTTGTATCTTTACTACACAAAATCAATGTATATCACAATCCATCTAGGAATTAACTATATATCTTATCTAAAATTAAAAGTAAATCTTCAACGTGAAAAACGTTATGATTTTTGATTCTTGAAAATCAAAAACTCCCCCATTCTGCTGAAAGTAGAAAAAAAGAGTCGACAGAAACGTATTCTAAAGACAATATGAAGATCAACGCATTGAGTACTGTACAGGCATTTTCAGTGATAATAAGTCAGCAATGTGTTGGTTGGGTTGGTCTTTTGAAACTACCACAGTTTTTATTAGTCCTTTTGGAAATTCGTGTGCCGGGCGAGATCCCAGCTCTCTACAAAAACATGTTTTGAACTCTGGGTAGTGTAGTTTGTCCATTTTTCGTGACATAATAAGTACACGTTTTTGCATGGGAAAGAAAACTCAAATGCTAGTTTTCCATTGTACTAAAAGACAGACACATTATTCGTTATATATATATATATATATATATATATAATTATAATTATAATCCAGAATGCATCGACGTCATTCAGACAGAAGCATGCGCAGTTTATGAAAATCCACATGATTTCTTCAGAGAGTTGTAATGACGGAAAGTACAACTAGAGTTCAATTTAGTAATACAAACTAAGAAAAACGCAGTGGAAAATGGCTTTGGAAATGTTCAGGAAAAAAGAGACTCTTGCAATGCGAAAGAAACTGATTGGGTATGTAACTGTGCATGACTTGAAGAAGCTGAAACTGGCAGCGACAACCGGTAGCAACGCTTGGGCTTGTAGGAAATGTATTCACTGACATATAAAATGGTGTGCATTATGTCTCTCCTAGGCAGTCTTGCAGACTCTTCTATTCAGACGATCCGGTGAAGATAGTCAGAGCCAGAGGACAGTATTTGTATGACGAGAATGGCAAGCGGTACTTGGACTGTATCAGCAACGTTCAGCACGGTAAGAGACACATCTATAGAGCTCGCGAACTTGTAGTCCTACAAATAGGAAATTATATACATCAGGTTCGTTCAGCCATTCCTATGTGCAAAATTAATGGAAAATGAATAGTTTTGGAATAAAGTTAAAGTCCGAAAATATGGTCTGAGGTTAACACCGGATTATGAGATTTTATACGTTTTGTTCTGTGAGATAATACCAGTCAGTTAGCATGACCTTTATACATTTACATTTGACATTTTAGTCATTTAGCAGACGCTCTTATCCAGAGCGACTTACAGGAGCATTTATGAATGATGAAGCCTTTATTTGTTTTTATTAAATACCCAATGGGAAAAACCTGGTCTAAAAAATGTTTGAACGTCTTTTTACTGACCAGAATGTGTTTTTCTAACCACCATATGACCAGCCGGTCATAATTATGACCACTATATTATGTGCTATATTATATAGCCTACGATCTTAACTATGACCAGCATCATAACCTGGTAATGACCACCTGACTACATCTTATTACCTACACTCTTAGAAAAATAGGTTCCAAAAGGTTTCTTCGGCTGTACCCTTTTTGGTTCCAGGGAAAAGCCTTTTTGGTTCCACGTAGAACCCTTTTGGGTTCTATGTCGAACCGTGGAAAGGGTCCTACATAGAACTCAAAAGGGTTCTAGCTGAAACCAAAAGGGTTCTACCTGGAACCAAAAAGGTTATCCTATGGGGACAGCCAAATAACCCTTTTAGGTTCTAGATAGCACTTTTTTTTCTACTGTAAAAAGTATTGCAGAGGATAAAGTTGGATATTGAAAACATTGTTCATTACGTTTGGATTTGTTTCCATAGTCACCAATTAAAGTTAATCTGCAACATATTTTTACATTTAAAATAGATCAAGCAATGGCAAAAACAAATCTATATCACACTTTTTGGACATCTGCATACAGTAATTGTTTCATAATTCACCCACATACATTACATGCATAGAAAGACTGGGAGACAGAGTATATAAAGGCCCATTGTTTTATTTGATTAATGATTAATACGAGTGGTGTATTTGTATTTATTATGGATCCCAAGCTAGCAGCTACTCTTCCTGGGGTCAAGCAAAATTAAGGCACTTATACCAGATATTATAATACATTCATGACAGATTTCACAACATATTAAGTGTGTGCCCTCAGGCCTCTACTCTACTACCACATATCTATAACACAAAATCCATGTGTACATGTGTGTATAGTGCGTATGTTATCGTGTGTTTGTATGCATGTGTCTATGTTTGTGTTGCTTCACAGTCCCCGCTGTTCCATAAGGTGTATTTTCATCTGTTTTTTAAATCTAATTTTACTGCTGGCATGAGTTACTTGATGTGGAATAGAGTTCCAAGTAGTCATGGCTCTATGTAGTACTGTGCATCTCCCATAGTGTGTTCTTGACTTGGGGATTTTATTTTATTTTATTTTTACACGTTTGAGTGAGCGACGGAGAATGAGCAAGAGAGAAATGGGAGAAACTTTACATGACTCACCAAGGGAGGTGTCTGTTGAATCAGGACACAAGGGTTTTGCACCTTGAAAAAAAAGGCGAGTTAAAATAGGATTTTATTTGCTTTACAAACGTATATTATTAGAAGCAGTGCTATTTCAATTGGATTTACTTACACTACACTGTTAGAAAAAAGGGTTCCAAAAGGGTTCTTCGGCTGTCCAAACGGGTTCTTCTGCTGTCCCCATAGGATAACCTTTTTTGGTTCCAGGTAGAACCATTTTTGGTTCCAGGTAGAACCCTTTTCTGTTCTATGTAGAACCCTCTGTGGAAAGGGTTCTACATGGAATCCAAAATAGTTCTACCTGGAACCAAAAAGGGCTCTTCAAAGGGTTTTCCTATAGGGAAAACCGATGAACCCTTTTAGGTTCTAGATACCACCTACTTTTTCTAAATGTGTAAGATCAGGCAATCATGGGCAGCAGAATAGCATGTCTCTTTGGGAATCCAGTCTTAGTGAGACCTGATGCAGAGAAAAAAAAGTATAAAACAGAAGTCAATGACTATGGATTTAAGGAGGGGTGGTTCTGCTCTCTCCTTTCACTGGGATGTGGCAGAATAGGTCAATTGTAACCGAGTGGGTGGCCAGGCACTGCTGTAGAGGCCTTGCATCAGGTCATTGACATATTGACGAATCATGATTAACCATTACCTAAGGTCTTCACTAAGTTAGTCAATGTACTTGCTAGGCTAAGTCTATGTTGCCCCTCAGCAATCTGGCAGTCAGGCAGACAGACAGAGAGAGAGAGAGAGAGAGACAACAAAACATAGGCTATTTACATTTCTTAGTCAGCAGGCTGGATAACTTATGTACTCCTCCCGTTGTTCCCTCCTCCATCTTTCCATCCAAGATAGAAGGTTCCTGCAAAAAAAGAGAATCAAGAATTGAAAAATGCAGTTGAGAGGTGTAACGTTAGAATGAGTGTTGATGGGGAGCAGGGATAGGTAAAATGTACCGTATTGTCAAACACAAAATACAAAAAAATAGAAGGATCTCTGATAAATCAAGAAAATCTTCACATCAATATTGGGGGGTACACGTTTCAAGAATTAAACTAGCTTACTGTCTCACACACAATCAATGTTTCCTATACAGTTGAAGTCGTAAGTTTACATACACCTTGGCCAAATACATTTAAACTCAGTTTTTCACAATTCCTGACATTTAATCCTAGTAAAAATTCCCTGTCTTAGGTCAGTTAGGATCACTACTTTATTTTAAGAATGTGAAATGTCAGAATAATAGTAGAGAGAATGATTTAGTTCAGCTTTTATTTCTTTAATCACATTCCCAGTGGGTCAGAAGTTTACATACACTCAATTAGTATTTGTTAGCGTTGCCTTTAAATTGTTTAACTTGGGTCAAATGTTTCGCGTAGCCTTCCACAAGCTTCCCACAATAAGTTGGGTGAATTTTGCCCATTCCTCCTGACAGAGCTGGTGTAACTGAGTCAGGTTTGTAGGCCTCCTTGCCCGCACATGCTTTTTCAGATCTGCCCACAAATGTTCTATAGGATTGAGGTCAGGGCTTTGTGATGGCCACTCCAATACCTTGACTTTGTTGTCCTTAAGCCATTTTGCCACAACTTTTGAAGTATGCTTGGGGTCATTGTCCATTTGGAAGACCCATTTGCGACCAAGCTTTAACTTCCTGACTGATGTCTTGAGATGTTGCTTCCTCATGATGCCATCTATTTTGTGAAGTGCACCAGTCCCTCCTGCAGCAAAGCACCCCCACAGCATGATGCTGCCACCCCTGTGCTTCACGGTTGGCATGGTGTTCTTCGGCATGCAAGCAACCCCCTTTTTCCTCCAAACATAACGATGGTCATTATGGCCAAACAGTTCTATTTTTGTTTCATCAGACCAGAGGACATTTCTCCAAAAAGTACGATCTTTGTCCCCATGTGCAGTTGCAAACCGTAGTCTGGCTTTTTTATGGCGGTTTTGGAGCAGTGGCTTCTTCCTTGCTGAGCGGCCTTTCAGGTTATGTCGATATAGGACTCGTTTTACTGTGGCTATAGATACTTTTGTACCTGTTTCCTCCAGCATCTTCACAAGGTCCTTTGCTGTTGTTCTGGGATTGATTTGCACTTTTCGCACCAAAGTACGTTCATCTCTAGGAGACAGAACGCGTCTCCTTCCTGAGCAGTATGACGGCTGCGTGGTCCCATGGTGTTTATACTTGCGTACTATTGTTTGTACAGATGAACGTGGTACCTTCAGGCGTTTGGAAATTGCTCCCAAGGATGAACCAGACTTGTGGAGGTCTACAAATTTTTTTCCGAGGTCTTTGCTGATTTCTTTTGATTTTCCCATGATGTCAAGCAAAGAGGCACTGAGTTTGAAGGTAGGCCTTGAAATACATCCACAGGCACACCTCCAATTGACTCATGATGTCAATTAGCCTATCAGAAGCTTCTAAAGCCATGACATCATTTTCTGGAATTTTCCAAGCTGTATAAAGGCACAGTCAACTTAGTGTATGTAAACATCTGACCCACTGGAATTGTGATACAGTGAATTATAAAGTGAAATAATCTGTCTGTAAACAATTGTTGGAAAAATTACTTGTAATGTAAAACTATAGTTTGTTAACAAGACATTTGTGGAGTGGTTGAAAAACGAGTTTTAATGACTCCAACCTAAGTGTATGTAAACTTCAAATCAAATACAATTAAATGTTATTTGCCACATGCGCCGAATACAACAGCTGTAGACATTACAGTGAAATGCTTACTTACAAGCCCATAACCAACAATGCAGTTTTTAAAAATATGAAATTTAAATTTACAGTGGGGAGAACAAGTATTTGATACACTGCCGATTTTGCAGGTTTTCCTACTTACAAAGCATGTAGAGGTCTGTCATTTTTATCATAGGTACACTTCAACTGTGAGAGACGGAATCTAAAACAAAAATCCAGAAATCACATTGTATGATTTTTAAGTAATTCATTTGCATTTTATTGCATGACATAAGTATTTTATCACCTACCAACCAGTAAGAATTCCGGCTCTCACAGACCTGTTAGTTTTTCTTTAAGAAGCCCTCCTGTTCTCCACTCATTACCTGTATTAACTGCACCTGTTTGAACTCGTTACCTGTATAAAAGACACCTGTCCACACACTCAATCAAACAGACTCCAACCTCTCCACAATGGCCAAGACCAGAGAGCTGTGTAAGGACATCAGGAATAAAATTGTAGACCTGCACAAGGCTGGGATGGGCTACAGGACAATAGGCAAGCAGCTTGGTGAGAAGGCAACAACTGTTGGCGCAATTATTAGAAAATGGAAGAAGTTCAAGATGACGGTCAATCACCCTCGGTCTGGGGCTCCATGCAAGATCTCACCTCGTGGGGCATCAATGATCATGAGGAAGGTGAGGGATCAGCCCAGAACTACACGGCAGGACATGGTCAATGACCTGAAGAGAGCTGGGACCACAGTCTCAAAGAAAATCATTAGTAACACACTACGCCGTCATGGATTAAAATCCTGCAGCGCACGCAAGGTCCCCCTGCTCAAGCCAGCACATGTCCAGGCCCGTCTGAAGTTTGCCAATGACCATCTGGATGATCCAGAGGAGGAATGGGAGAAGGTCATGTGGTCTGATGAGACAAAAATATAGCTTTTTGGTCTAAACTCCACTCGCTGTGTTTGGAGGAAGAAGAAGGATGAGTACAACCCCAAGAACACCATCCCAACCGTGAAGCGTGGAGGTGGAAACATCATTCTTTGGGGATGCTTTTCTGCAAAGGGGACAGGACGACTGCACCGTATTGAGGGGAGGATGGATGGATGGGGCCATGTATCGCGAGATCTTGGCCAACAACCTCCTTCCCTCAGTAAGAGCATTGAAGATGGGTCGTGGCTGGGTCTTCCAGCATGACAACGACCCTAAACACACAGCCAGGGCAACTAAGGAGTGGCTCCGTAAGAAGCATCTCAAGGTCCTGGAGTGGCCTAGCCAGTCTCCAGACCTGAACCCAATAGAAAATCTTTGGAGGGAGCTGAAAGTCCGTATTGCCCAGAGACAGCCCCGAAACCTGAAGGATCTGGAGAAGGTCTGTATGGAGGAGTGGGCCAAAATCCCTGCTGCAGGGTGTGCAAACCTGGTCAAGACCTACAGGAAACTTATGATCTCTGTAATTGCAAACAAAGGTTTCTGTACCAAATATTAAGTTCTGCTTTTCTGATGTATCAAATACTTATATCATGCAATAAAATGCAAATTAATTACTTAAAAATCATACAATGTGATTTTCTGGATTTTTGTTTTAGATTCCGTCTCTCACAGTTGAAGTGTACCTATGATAAAAAATGACAGACCTTTACATGCTTTGTAAGTAGGAAAACCTGCAAAATCGGCAGTGTATCAAATACTTGTTCTCCCCACTATACGTAATTTAGCAGACGCTCTTATCCAGAGCGACTTACAAATAATTAAAGAGCAGCAGTAAAATAAAATAACAGTAGGGAGGCTATATACAGGGGGTACCGGTACAGAGTCAATGTGCAGGGGCACCGGTTAGTCGAGGTAATTGAGGTAATATGTACATGTGGGTAGAGTTATAAAGTGACTACGCATAAATAATAAACAGACTAGCAGCAGCGTAAAAGAGAGGGGTGGGGTGGGGGGGCAATGGAAATAGTCTGGGTAGCCATGATTAGCTGTTCAGGAGTCTTATGGCTTGGGGGTAGAAGCTGTTAAGAAGTATTTTGGACCTAGACTTGGCGCTCCTGTACAGCTTGCCGTGCGGTAGCAGAGAGAACAGTCTATGACTAGGGTGGCTGGAGTCTTTGATAATTTTTAGGACCTTCCTCTGACACCGCCTGGTATAGAGGTCCTGGAAGGCAGGAAGCTTGGCCCCAGTGATGTACTGGGCCGTATGCACTACCCTCTGTATTGCCTTGCGATCGGAGGCCGAGCAGGTGCCATACCAGGCGGTGATGCAACAAGTCAGGATGCTCTCGATGGTGCAGCTGTAGAACTTTTTGAGGATCTGAGGACCCATGCCAAATCTTTTCATTCTCCTGAGGGGGAATAGGCTTTGTCGTGCCCTCTTCACGACTGTCTTGGTGTGTTTGGACCATGATAGTTTGTTGGTGATGTGGACACCAAGGAACTTGAAGCTCTCAACCTGTTCCACTACAGCCCTGTCGATGAGAATGGGGACGTGCTCAGTCCTCTTTTTTTCCTGTAGTCCACAATCATCTCCTTTGTCTTGAGCAAGTTGAGGGAGAGGTTGTTATCCTGGCACCACACGGCCAGGTCTCTGACCTCCTCCCTATAGGCTGTCTCATCATTGTTGGTGATCAGGCCTACCACTGTTGTGTCGTCAGCAAACGTATTGATGGTGTTGGAGTCGTGCCTGGCCATGCAGTCATGGGTGAACAGGGAGTACAGGAGGGGACTGAGCATGCACCCCTGAGGGGCCCCCGTGTTCAGCGTGGCAGATGTGTTGTTACCTACCCTTACCACCTGGGGGCGGCCCGTCAGGAAGTCCAGGATCCAGTTGCAGAGGGATGTGTTTAGTCCCAGGGTCCTTAGCTTAGTGATGAGCTTTGAGGGCCCTATGGTGTTGAACGCTGAGCTGTAGTCAATGAATAGCATTCTCACGTAGGTGTTCCTCTTGTCCAGGTGGGAAAGGGCAGTGTGGAGTGCAATAGAGATTGCATAATCTGTGGATCTGTTGGGGCGGTATGCAAATTGAAGTGGGTCTAGAGTTTCTGGGATAATGGTGTTGATGTGAGCCATGACCAGCCTTTCAAAGCACTTCATGGCTACAGACGTCAGTGCTATGGGTCGGTAGTCATTTAGGCATTTAGTGTTCTTGGGCACAGGGACTATGGTGGTCTGCTTGAAACATGTTGGTATTACAGACTGTCAGGGACATGTTGAAAATGTCAGTGAAGACACTTGCCAGTTGGTCAGCGCATGCTTGGAGTACACGTCCTGGTAATCTGTCTTCTTGGTGAGAAGGTGACAACAGTTGGTGCAATTATTCGCAAATGGAAGAAACACAAAATAACTCTCAATCTCCCTCGGCCTGGGGCTCCATGCAAGATCTCACCTCGTGGAGTTGCAATGATCATGAGAACGGTGAGGAATCAGCGCAGAACTACACGGGAGGATCTTGTCAATGATCTCAAGGCAGCTGGGACCATAGTCACCAAGGAAACAATTGGTAACACACTACGCCGTGAAGGACTGAAATCCTGCAGCGCCCGCAAGGTCCCCCTGCTCAAGAAAGCACATATACAGGGCCGTCTGAAGTTTGCCAATGAACATCTGAATGATTCAGAGGAGAACTGGGTGTAAGTGTTGTGGTCAGATGAGACCAAAATCGAGCTCTTTGGCATCAACTCAACTCGCCGTGTTTGGAGGAGGAGGAATGCTGCCTATGACCCCAAGAACACCATCCCCACCGTCAAACATGGAGGTGGAAACATTATGCTTTGGGGGTGTTTTTCTGCTAAGGGGACAGGACAACTTCACTGCATCAAAGGGACGATGGACAGGGCCATGTACCGTCAAATCTTGGGTGAGAACCTCCTTCCCTCAGCCAGGGCATTGAAAATGGGTCGTGGATGGGTATTCCAGCATGGCAATGACCCAAAACACACGGCCAAGGCAACAAAGTAGGGGTGTAACGATCCATCTACTACATCGATGTATCGATTTATATTCCTATGATCCAACTACATCGATCTGTGCTCGGCGAGTTGGCCTTTTGGACAACATATATCGATCTAAAATCGTTTTAAAATGTAATAAATCGATTGTATCGATACTAGGAAATAACCCATTGGATTTAAGCACGTCAGACTTTATATGGATGTTTTTTCTTAGCACTTTTAATGATAAAGGCTTTAAACATTACTCGATTCAGTCTGCCTATCCGTGACGTCATCGCGCCAGCAGCAGCGCAAAGGCGCCAAGACAACAAAACATAGCATGGCGGACGACAGAGGAGAAGCCGACGAGCGAGAAATTATCAAGCCACCATTGCGGTCCTTACAAGAAACAGGAATCTAGGAAACTTCACCTGCACTGTCCAGTATCCAGGTATTTATTTCAGTCACACTGGTTGAATTTTTGGCTAAAGGGTTACTGAATCGATTTCAAGTCACTGAATCGTTTCGGATCGTATCGTTCTAAATTAACCAATATCGTCCTTGAATCGTATCGACAACCACGAATCGTGATACAAATCGAATCGTTGTTAAAACGAATCGTTACACCCCTACAACAAAGGAGTGGCTCAAGAAGAAGAACATTAAGGTCCTGGAGTGGCCTAGCCAGTCTGCAGACCTTAATCCCATAGAAAATCTGTGGAGGGAGCTGAAGGTTCGAGTTGCCAAACGTCAGGCTCGAAACCTTAATGACTTGGAGATGATCTGCAAAGAGGAGTGGGACAAAAACCCTGCTGAGATGTGCGCAAACCTGGTGGCCAACTACAAGAAACGTCGGACCTCTGTGATTGCCAACAAGGGTTTTGCCACCAAGTACTAAGTCATGTTTTGCAGAGGGGTCAAATACTTATTTCCCTCATTAAAATGCAAATCAATTTATAACATTTTTGACATGCGTTTTTCTGGATTTTTGTTGTTGTCATTCTGTCTCTCACTGTTCAAATAAACCTACCATTAAAATTATAGACTGATCATGTCTTTGTCAGTGGGCAAACGTACAAAATCAGCAGGGGATCAAATACTTTTTTCCCTCACTGTATGGTCAGATTTGCCAAATGGAGGGCGAGGGAGAGCTTTGTACGCGTCTCTGTGTGTGGAGTAAAGGTGGTCCAGAGTTTTTTTTTCCCTCTGTTTGCACATCCGACTTCAACTGTATGTATTCATGTACCATCTCTCTCTCTCTCGCTCTCACACACACACACACACACACACACACACACACACAGCTAGCATGACAAAATGTTGACATGATGACAATCTTTTCTATAAGTTATTGTGATCATAATCATCATCTCTCTCACACAGAACACACACACATAGCTAGCATGACAACTTTGACATGACAATGTTTTCTAAAGTTATTGTGATCATCTCTCTCTCACACACACGCAGAGAATATACACATTTGCTATCATTAACTAAACAGATATTAAAATGTTAAAATGTTAGCTAGCTAGCTACAACCAACACCTACAACAGGTAAAAATGGAGGATTAGCCAGAGAGCTAACGTTAGCTAGTTAAAATTAGCCAGCTAAATTAGTTAGTTAGCTAGCTAGCAAATATTTCCTTGATGTTCTTCTCCCCAACAAACTGCCCCATTACCTACAAAAGTTAAACAAGAATGCAGGAGAACAGGGACTACCACTTAGAAGTTAAATATTTTAGAAGTTTTTTGTGTACATTTTCAGAAACTGTTGTTGACCGATGCGCTCAAGCAAGCAGGCTGCCTGCACGCAGAGATCTATTACTGCGCGCGAGGCACAGATTCCAATCCAACTTTTAGCTGGAACTGATATGCCTACCTCCTTATTTAGCTACTGAAATTAAAATAAAATTACTGCTGCATTATGTTAATTGCTTAAAAGCTTTAAGGGACAATATAATAGTCATATTTTCAGGATCAAATTCAGGTGCAATAATTATTATTTTTTGTGGAAATAATTGTGATTAAAAATAGGGTTTTGTAAATCCTGGTGGATTGTAGTATGATATTGAAATAAAAGACAGGCCTATGTGTTATTTCTTAAATTCTGAAAACAAAATTAGTTAGTCATAATAGAACTTCAAAACAGAATTCACAGCAAGCTACCAGATATCATTGATTAAACAACCATTATTTCACTGTACTGCAGTTTTACTGTGTTTTAACGGCAGTGCATTTTTGTAAGGGTATCCTGCATTATTGTGCATGTTTATTGCCAAGAACAAATGTTATGGACGTGAATATACACTTTTCAATTGGGTGGACTGTAACTACGAAAAACACTGCCATAGCCTGTAGTAAAACCAAAAGCATTTATAGATTTGGAGATTCTCTAAATTAAGGACCATCTCTGATAGCTATAGGACCGCAGAGACAGTCACACATTTTTGCTTTTAATGACCTATCAAATTCCATGACTTGGGGGTGAAATTGATCACATTTATTTGTTTTTTGTAAAATTGGCATTTCAACACCTGCAGAAAAACAACCTTAAATGGCCCTACTCCTGAAAAAGTTAATCGGGCCGGATAAGCTGAAGTGGACTCGGCCTGGGTACCAATAGCCGGAGCCCAGAGTAATCTTGTTCTGCCGGACTCGGGAAGAGCTCAGCTCGCATGAAGCCCCCCGAGTCCGAGTCTGAATCATGCAAACCCTGCTGAAAAAGAACATTACTCCAATTTTAATAATTGTAATGCTTCTAATGTCTTATATGCAATGGGTGCATGGCCCACAAACACTATGCCCATGTTTATATAGATTGATGTCTATTCATTGAGTAGCATTTAGATAACTGGTCAGTAGTTCAATCAGATTTCAATAACAATCTACCAAAATAAGACGTCTTTTTTTCATGACGTCTAAAATACATCTTAATCTGTTTGTGATCTGGTTGTAAAACGTCCTGACCAGATTTCAACCAGTAAAAGACATCTTTATCACGTCGTATGCCCACTGGGTAAATGCTTCAAAATTCACCAAAAGTGACCTGATGAAGATGATCTAATTGAACTCCGTGGCGGAGTTAGTGCCTACAAAAAGACGCCATTACTATTTCTCTCTATTGGTGACATTCTTTTAATGCATCTGATTTGATAAATATTCTGTTGTATTTGGTGAATAATATTTTGTGAGAGCAAAGGACACAGTCCAAAGCCCTTTGAACTTTACAGTAGTACCACAACATAATCAACGTGACAGTACCTCCTAGTGGTAATTGTATGTAACGAAATGTTGAGAATGTTGGATTGTTCTTGCACCTATGCACCTACAGTGGGTCACTGTCATCCCAGCATCACACAAGCAGCCACGACGCAGATGGAGCTTCTGAATGCCAATTCGCGCTTCCTTCACGACAGTATAGTTCAGTATGCCGACCGCCTCGCTGCCACTCTGCCCGACAAGCTGTGTGTCTTCTATTTTGTCAACTCAGGGTAAGACACCATGCCCTACAACCTAAGACTTCCTCCTGAAACACAGCCCCAATGACATCTGCGTAAGATATAGGAAGAATAATGTAATATATATGTCTCCAACAGTTCAGAGGCCAATGATCTAGCACTACGCTTGGCCCGCCAGTACACCCAACATGAAGACGTCATTGTGCTTGACCAGTAAGGTTTCTCACATATCACACAAAAACAACTACTGTTCTGCTTCCTTTTCATTTGCATGTCTCAGTAGATTTATTCTCTAAATGTACGCCTTCCTCTTTCCCCCTCCTCCATACTAGTGCATATCATGGGCACCTGACTTCGCTCATCGATATCAGTCCATACAAGTTCCAGAAGCTGACAGGACAGAAAGAGTGGGTTCACGTGGTATGTAAGAGGAGACATATTTCATGCCTTTTTGCCGTGTGCTACAAAAAGCTAATATTGTTATTTTCCCGTTTAATCCTTACAGGCACCCATACCAGACACCTATAGAGGTATATTCAGAGAGGACCATCCCAACCCAGCCCAGGCATATTCAGATACTGTGAAGGACGTGATAGACAAGGTGCACCAAAAAGGTCGCAAGGTACGGTAAATACAATGGGTTTTGCATGGAAAAGAACAGTTAGAAAATAGTCTCAATTTGGACAACCAGCAGGGTGTAATGCTGATAGTGTAGTAACAGTGTAATAACAACGTTTATAAGTATTGTACTAATTCTATGGATCTAATAACTCAAAACTGACTTGCAACCTAAAGGTTTCTGCATTTTTTGCTGAGTCGTTGCCCAGTGTTGGAGGCCAAATCCTCTTGCCCAAAGGATACTCAACCAAAGTAGCAGAGTAGGTACTTCTTCTGAGCATACAATATTAGTGCACTATTATACTGTACCATTCTCTCATCGGTGAAGAAAAGGGCTTTAGAGCCAAATCCACATTTGAGTTAGGATTGAGGCCATTGTGATAGTAAAGGCTATTGCTTTAATCTTTGACGTGACAGTGAGTGATGGTATCTTTCTGTCTCCACAGATATGTGCGCTCTGCAGGGGGAGTGTTTGTGGCAGACGAGATACAAACAGGTTTTGGGCGTGTAGGGAGCCATTTCTGGGCCTTCCAGCTGCAGGGTGATGATTTCAGCCCTGACATAGTGACAATGGGCAAGCCGATGGGCAACGGACATCCCCTGGCATGTGTAGCAACCACAGCGGAGATCGCTGGGGCCTTCACAGCCAACGGAGTGGAGTACTTCAATACCGTGAGAAACTGGTGGCTGTTATAACCTATATTCTGCCTTACTAAGTAATGTTAACCATGCACAAAATGTAATGCTGTACATGTGTAACTCAAATTAGAAGTCTCATCCCTAATCATGGTTTGTGGTTCTCCTGTGACTGTGTGCAGTTTGGCGGTAACCCAGTGTCGTGTGCCATCGGCCTGGCTGTCCTGGACGTGATTGAGAAGGAGGACCTGAGGGGGAACTCCTCACGAGTAGGAGGGCACCTATTGGACCTGCTGAAACAGCTACAGACCAAACATCCAATCATTGGAGACGTCCGGTAGGGGGCCTATGACATGGATTATGTGAAGGGAATGTCTCTATAATAACTACCTGCATATGACTATAACTACCCTGCTGCCAACCTCATAGTCTAGTCTACAGCATGATGCATCCTGGCTGAATACGGTATACAATAACTGGTTTTGTGTTTACTCTTGGCAGTGGAGTGGGACTGTTTGTGGGCTTGGAGATGGTCACCGACAAAGAACAGAGGACCCCAGCTACAGACGCAGCAGCGCAAGTTGTCAGAAGGTGAGAGGTCAGACTGTGGGCATTCACTGCTACAAGGCCTTATGAAGCAACAACTATACAATCATATCAAAGTGTGTCAGTGTTTGCTGCAGTCACAATTCAGTGAAGAGTTAACACTATTCTTATTTTGGTATAAATCTTTGCATTACTTTTAAAAGAGAACCTGTAAGCAGAAATATCCTTTGGTCTCGTCTCCCATTCCAGATTGAAAGAGGAGTGTATCTGTGTCAGTACAGACGGCCCCTGGGAGAACGTTGTCAAGTTTAAACCTCCCATGTGCTTCAGTATGGAGGATGCAGACTTGGTGGCAGACAGGATACACCACATTCTCACAGGTGACTGGAACACTTAGCCTTGACTTATTACAATACATTTACACAGTTGTGTAGTATACGTTTATTATACTTGAGACAGAATACCCAGTCTCAACAAAACTTTTAAACCCAACTCGACTTAGCCTCCACAACTGCAGTGTTTGCTGAACCTAAGGTTCAGGGAGCTTACACCAACCTGATGATTTATATCTGCTGACACAGAAGTGTTGGGGGGACTATTTTTGAACCAGGTCAATGGCACAAAGTCTTGATGGAGCCATACCACACACCACCGAAGCAGGTGTGCGGGGACCTTTTGACAATTCTACTTTTCCTTTTCAGACATGGAGAGCAGTCATCAAAAACTGGACAATGGAGATTTCTAAGGTTTGTACAAACCTGTAGAAAGATTTAATTGCATCAGACAGTAAGAATTGGTCACAATCAGAAGAGTCAGAGGTAGTGTTGTTGTTAGTGTGACGTACTCTTCCAGTAGATTTCACTAACCGTTTCCAAAGTGCATTTCTCAGACATTGGATTTGATAGGGCAGAGCACCGGGGCCCGTATCCACAAAGCATCTCAGAGTAGAAGTGCTTATCTAGGATCTGTCCATAGAAATTGTATTTATTATGATCTAAAAGGCAAAACTGATCCTATATCAGCATTCCTACTTTGAGGCGCTTTGTGGATACGGTCCCAGAACTTGGGTCTTTTGCTTTTCAGACAAACTGGAGTCATCATGGAGGAAGACAAGGGAAGGAATGCAGACGTATTCAACACAGCCAATCTCACAGATCCATACCACAATGAAGGATAAAAAGCCAAATCGTTAAGACATTAAGATTACACTACTAGATCTACCAACACGAGAATGGTTTGTGATAGTTCATGAAGTGGAATTAGTGACTGCTTTTGATCCTGCATGAGGGACAGAAGAGAGGCAGTGACATATGCAACAGAAAGGCAATACATTTGTACTATAAAACACTAAAGTTGTGATCCTCCTCACATTTATACTTCCCTGTGGAAATAGATACAATCACATAGCAACTACCGGATCAAGAAGTGCTCACAACAAAGGTCTACTGATGTATGTTAGGCTGCGTTAATACAGGCAGTTAAATTCTGATATTTTCCCCCCACTAAATTGGTGTTTTGACCAATCAGCTCAGCGAAACGGTCTGTGATTGGTCAAAAGACCAATCAGTGGAAAAAAATATCAGAATTGGGCTGCCTGTGTAAACAGCCTACTTGACGTGAAATGGACACCGGCCCAGGCAGACTGATGAGGTCACTTCCAGCTGATCTTGATAACCGCAACATTGCATGGCAACAGTGACTTTGTACACAAGTACATATGACTGTATTGATGACAGACAAAAATAATGTATGGGAGTGGGCGTGCACTTACCAGAGGACTACAGTTATTACCTTGACTTATCCACCTATAAAAACATACCAAATACTGTAGTTCAACTTCAGATCCATAGTGGGGTAAGATCAGCTAGCTTGGAAAGTAAATATACACGTAGGCTACGTAGTACAGCCTTCACCCCATTGACTGAGCAAGTTATCCCTCTGCCAGCAAAGTATCTGCCACCGCATCCCAGAGAGGCATCCATCCATACGGCACGATTTTAACCTTACCCAAGACAGGACAAGCAATCCATTTAACAGTACAAAGCAGTTAACAGTAACCAAAACAGCATTAGGGGGTTTATAAATAATAACAAAAGGATCCACGTGTAATATAAACCAAAAGTTTATTTCTACCAATTTACCCAAGACACTAGAGGAATGAGTTTCCAGAGGGAAAGGGAAGGCCGTCTACTTACATTAACAGGCTTGAGCTCAGTTGTACTGTATCGTATAACACTAGTAAAGCCACTTAAAATTACAGAGAAGATGGGGGGACCTCCTTAAAAAGCCAAAAAACGTATGCTGGTTGTCCTCGTCTACTAGCCAAATGCAAACATTCACTAGACAAGCTTACAATGAAACCTTTGATTAGTTTTAATCCCTTATCTCACCTCACCCCACATCTGAAGCCATGCAACTCGCATCAAACACTCAGCAAGGGAAAATGTTTTACTAAGCCTAGAAACAAAAAAATGCTATCGTTTTATTTCAAAAGCTTCTGAAAGCTCTGCTCCTGTTTGTTGGCAAATCCAGTAGACATGTAAAATACAACCATACAATACATTAGATTCAAAAAGGTACCAAAAAGTACAGTTAAAATAACATTTCCATCTCTGGAAATGTAAATGGACACAAAACAATATAAAATAAAAAAAAAAGGTGGAAAAGTGACATTTGCTTCCCCAGTTCCTCACTTGATCTGTACATATGGAGTATGAGTCCACATTTCTGCCAACTCCAAAGGAAAAGCCAGAGCCCATGTTCGCTGTGGCCGGACCATGGATTTCTTTTTTCTTTATTTACTTTAGACCTTAAGAGAGAAACATGGTGCATACAGTTACTGACCATAACCAAATGGCATTTAGTATTACACACAGGGACACCACGATGTTTATGAATGACTTTACAGTTGTATACTTATATTAAAATGAACAAACTCACTCAGTGAGAGGAGAACATCAAAGGGGACATGACACCTAGCTGCCATACCTAGCACCCCATCGGAAAGGCCCTAATGCTTATACTGGGTCAACCACCACCACCACCACCTCAACCCTTATTGATCAAGTAGTGTTTATAGGGATGCATCTTAAATGGTTGGCACATGGAATGAGTCCATTATTAATGAATTCCACCCCACTCCCCCCGTTAACAAACGTTTGAATGGGATCAGACTAGATGGGAGAAATTTTGGAGTCAAAGGCACAAATGGTTACAGCTAGATTGTCATATCACCATAGATGATGCAAAAAATGCATACCTGCACTACATGTGATCAGTATGGCTTGTAGCTACTCTGGTGGCCTCCACGTCTTGGAGTTTTCCCATAGCCTGCATTGCCCTGGTCTGGAGGACAAGAAAGAAAGGGACTGAGTGTCTTCCGTACGACAAGTACCAACAAAGTTTCTCACATTTGCGTTGTGGGTGGTTATCGCTTACTGTAGTCGTAGCCACCCCCATAGCCATAGTATCCAGCGGAGTAGTCGTAGTTCCCATAGCCTCCGTATCCGCCGTATCCTTGCTGTCCACTGTAGCCGTAGCCCTGGTTACCATAGCCTTGGTTCCAGTAGTTGTTGTATCCACCACCTTGGTTCCAGTTCTGGCCCTGACCTGAGAAGATTACGTTACAGTGATTAGATGCACATAGAGCAGAGTTATATAAACAACTACTTTGATCTTGGGACTGGGGTGAGAGGAGCCAATTTAGAACCCTTTTTGCCAGGTTAAATCCACACCAAGTGTTTGGTGTTGATTCTCACCTCCACGGCCCCTGCCTCTTCCTCCTCCACCTCCACGGCCGCCAAACTGCTGCTGCTGGTACACCTCTTTGGGCTGGGCTATTTTAATCTCACACTGGAACAGATCGGTAACATGAAGACTTAAGTCAGACATGGAAAAAACCTTTGCCACACTTACTGCATGGATCTTCAATGTAAGGGTGACATGTTCCCTGAGGAAACCACCACTGATTTTATTTTTTATACAGAAATCAAGAGCTTAATTTGAAAGAGACCGTGCACAAACACACAATGCATTGACTGCATTACAATTTTTTACCTTGCTTCCACTGACGTTGTGGAATTTCTTTTCTAGCACTTTTTTGACAGGTGTTTCATCCTTATACGTGATGAACACGAACCCCCTTCTCTTTTCCGTCTTTGGGTCCTGTGGAAGCTCAATCGTCTCGATCTGCAGGTCAAAGGAAAGAGAAAACAATTACTGTTAAAACACCAAGTCAGTGTTATCCCCAAAGAGAGATGTTGATACTGTACCTCGCCAAAGGTTCCAAAGTACTCCTGGATATCATCCTTGTCTGTGTCTGGGTTGAGGCCACCAACAAAAATTTTCTTTACGGGCTCCTTCTTCATAGCCATGGCCTTCTTGGGGTCGATCTGTCGTCCGTCGAGTCGGTGTTCCTTCTGTTCCAAAACCTAGACAAAAAGGAAGAATGGTCAGAGAATGAAGAATGGCAAATAGTTGTATGATGTTGCCAAGTTGTAATATTCCACATGGAAACGACATGCAGTTCTTAGAGAAAAGTAACAAACCCCCAAAATATGTCATCATCTTACCTTGTCTACACTGACTGCTTCTTTGAATAGAATAAAGCCGAAGCCTCTTGACCGGCCTGTCTGCTGGTCCATCTTTATGGTGCAGTCCGTCACTTCACCGAATTTAGAGAAATAATCTTTAAGATCTTTCTTACTTGTGTCCCAGCTAAGTCCTCCAACAAACATTTTCCTAGCAAAGAAAAAAGGAAAACTGACTAAATATGATGGTTGGGTAACAACTGCTCTAAAAGTGTTTGGGAACATCTAGTACAGGGTTCCCCAACTGGCGGCCCTCAGGACCAATTTGGCCCGTGTGTGGTTTTATTCGGCCCCCCAAGTTCTGAGCAAAATTGAATTTGTTGTTTTTTTGGGGGGGGGGGGTTTCATTGTTGGACATAAGACTAATACACCTGGAAACCAGCTTCAAGTTATTTTAATTTAAGAAATCTGTTCCCATGCATAATAGAAATACATGTGATCGTATACATTTACATTTTAGTCATTTAGCAGACGCTCTTACCCAGAGCGACTTACAGGAGCAATTAGGGTTAAGTGCCTTGCTCAAGGGCACATTTATGTCATTTAGCAGACGCTCTTATCCAGAGCGACTCACCAATTGGTGCGTTCACCCTATAGCCAGTGGGATAACCACTTTACAATTTTTGGGGGGGGGGGGGGGGGGGGGGGGGTAGAAGGATTACTTTATGTAAGCAAGGTTTGAGATGACTATGTTTTAGTCAAATATTGTGTGTAATATATATATATATATATATATGCGCCTTTTTGCAGTCTACAAATTATTTGTAGTTATTTTCTGGCCCCCTGACAAACTGCTCCGGAAAAAATTGTTGATGATCCCTGATCTAGTACTACTACAAATCTGAGGCCATTGCTGACGTAGGAAGGCTGGGCCTACTACTTACTGTATGTCCAAAACCACGAAGGCCAATCATAAACCCCAAATCTCTGATCAGAAACAGTCCGTTATGTGACCTAAACAGAATAAACAATATAGCCCTGCAAAAAGATAATCACCGGCGAGGGAGTGTTACATTTGATCGCTGCTGTAAGTGCCCATCCCCCCTTGCTCCGCACATGGCGCCAACAAAGCCAGAGGAAACAAAGAAGCGATGCAATCCATTCGCACTCTGCTGAGATCTAAGACATTTCTACACTCACCCTGCATCCTCCTCGCCTTTGCTGGCGTTGATCTGTCCGCCTTCGCCCTCTGTGGCACCATTTTGCGAATCTTCTCCCTCTACTGCAGTCTCGTCTTCTATGCAGGCTTCGGTCTCTTCCTCGCCTTTATTCAGGGGTTCGGTCTCTTCCGTTTCATCCGCTGTTTTGGCTCCGTTAAAATCCTCCTCGCCTTCGTGGCCGTTTTCTGATGTTTCCATTAACTGTTGCTCGGTGTCAGACATTTTATACTAGTTAGGTTTCCCTTTCCTGCACAAAATAAAACATTGTTACAAAAGGACCTGTACAATTATGTAACCCACTCGCAGTACATGCTTCGCCATTTATTTCTATGCCAGTGAATACATTCCCCCACCATTTTGGCTGGCAAGATTGTCTCCCATACATTTACAGAAAGCCATGTTTCCAGAATGCAAACGTAACATGGCAATCGATTCAACGAATGAGGGTGCAACAAAGTTTCCATTCTTGCACCGACAATATAACAACCAAATATCGTCAAACAATGTAACTGTATCGCGCCGATAACCGTTAGCATGACCCATACCACTCCGTTACGTAACGCGAAGGCCACGGTAACTGTTTTGCTATCCAAATATTACTGTCACATTTACGCCTAATAACGAAAATAGTTATTCTTATGGTACTTACACAAATAAAATAAATAAGATGGAAAAGAATCCCCTAAAGCCGCTTAATGATCACACAATCAGGAAAATACTCTTCAAGATGGATTCTCCCATACAACGCCAACTCGTGGTTGGTTTTATAGTACCGGTTAAACAAAAAACGAACTTTCATTTAGGGGGCCTCTGATTTGATCCCCAAAGCTGCCAATCATGGCTATGGCCAATTATGTACCCCGATTCACGTAAGAACTTGCAGTACCTTTTCTTAATTAGGTACATTCTTGAAGGAACAAGCCTGCAAACTACAAAACAATATTATTATATAAAAATAAAAAAATGGGGGGGGGGCGGGCCAAGAGACCAGAGGTGGCAGAACTGAGTGCTCGGGTTGGGGTGTAGGGTTTGAGCATAGCCTGAAAGAAGGGAGGGGTAGTTCCTCTTGCTGCTCCATAGGCAAGTACCATCTTGTAGTGGATGCGAGCTTGGACTGGAAGCCAGTGGAGTCAGGGCCAGAATAATGCAGGCGCTTACCGGGGCTGAAGCCCCTTGCCCAAGAGGCAGCAAAAAAAATAAGTAGGAAATATATACAGTATATATTATTGACATTTTCATTGTAGTCATTTAGCAGACGCTCTTATCCAGAGCGACTTACAGTTAGTGAGTGCATACATTTTCATACTTTTTTCATACTGGCCCCCCGTGGGAAACGAACCCACAACCCTGGCGTTGCAAGCGCCATGCTCTACCAACTGAGCTACACGGGGCCTTCATATTATATATTTTATACTTTTTCACTGCAATCGCCAACCACAGGAAGACTCAGGAGCACGCTCTCAATGAGTATAGACAGTCTGCTGCAGTCTGCTGCCACTCTGCCAATCATCAGATTGGGGGAGGAGAGGAGGTAGGGGGACCACATGGTTAACTGAGGGGCCCTGCCTTGATTGGGTAACTGATTAATAAAATAAATAAAAATAAGATGCATAATAAATAAATGTGACTGGTCAATTGTGTGAGTCAGGGGCTGGGCCCCACCTGTAGGGTGCCCAAGAGGCAAAAAAAAATACAATTACATTATTTTTTATTATTATACTTTTTTATCCAACCACAGGAGCCCACTCTCAATGTTCAAAATACACCAGAGAGCATAATTTAGCCACAGAGGATCAATAGTTTATCAAAAAAATAGTATGAAAATGTATGCACTTACTAACTGTAAGTCGCTCTGGATAAGAGCGTCTGTTAAATGACTAAAATGTAAATGTCAAAATAACTGTGGATTAAGTTTTATCACAAGCACAAAAGTATTTATCCCCCTTGGCGTTCTTCCTATTTTGTTGCATTACAACCTGTAATTTAAATTGATTTCATGTAGTGGACATACACAAAAAAAATAACTTGTTTCCAAAAATTCTAGAAAATAAATAACGGAAAAGTGGTGCGTATTCACCCCCTTTGATATGAAGCTCCTAAATAAGATCTGGTGCAACCAATTACCTTCAGAAGTCACATAATTAGTTAAATAAAGTCCACCCGTGTGCAATCTAAGTGTCACATGATCTGTCACATGATCTCAGTATATATAAACCTGTTCTGAAAGGCCCCAGAGTCTGCAACACCACTAAGCAAGGGGCACCACCAAGCAAGCGGCACCATGAAGACCAAGGAGCTCTCCAAACAGGTCAGGGACAAAGTTGTGGAGAAGTACAGATCAGGGTTGGGTTATAAAACAATATCCAAAACTTTTAACATCCCACGGATCCCACGGAGCACCAATAAATCCATTATAAAAAAATGGAAAGAATATGGCACCACTACAAACCTGCCAAGCAAGGTGGGCATTAATCAGAGAGGCAACAAAGAGACCAAAGATAACCCTGAAGGAGCTGCAAAGCTCCACAGCGGAGATTGGAGTATCTGTCCATAGGACCACTTTAAGCTGTACACTTCACAGAGCTGGGCTTTACCGAAGAGTGGCCAGAAAAAAGCCATTGCTTAAAGAAAAAAATAACCAAACAGGAACTGGGAAACTGGTCAGAATTGAAGGAATGATGGATGGCACTAAATACAGAGAAATTATTGAGGGAAACCTGTTTCAGTCTTCCAGAGATTTGAGACTGGGACGGAGGTTCACCTTCCAGCAGGACAATGACTCTAAGCATACTGCTAAAGCAACACTTGAGTGGTTTAAGGGGAAACATTTAAATGTCTTGGAATGGCCTAGTCAAAGCCCAGACCTCAATCCAATTGAGAATCTGTGGTATGACTTAAAGATTGATGTACACAAGCAGAACCCATCCAACTTGAAGGAGCTGGAGCAGTTTTGCCTTGAAGAATGGGCAAAAATCCCAGTGGCTAGATGTGTCAAGCTTATAGAGACATATCCCAAGAGACTTGCAGCTGTAATTGCTGCAAGGGTGGCTCTATAAAGTATTGACTTTGGGGGGGTGAACAGTTATGCACACTCAAGTTTTCTGTTTTTTGTCTTATTTCTTGTTTGTTTCACAAAAAATATTTTGCATCTTCAAAGTGGTAGGCATGTTGTGTAAATCAAATGATACAAACCCCCCAAAAATCCATTTTAATTCCAGGTTGTAAGGCAACAAAATAAGGAAAAATGCCAAGGGGGGTGAATACTTTTGCAAGCCACTGTATCTGCAAAAATTAAGGAAACACCAACATAAAGTGTGTTAAAAGGGAGTTGCGCCATCATGAGCTGCCAGAACATCTTCAATGCACCTTGGCATAGATTCTACAAGTGGACCTAAACCATGCCAGGAAAATGCACCCCACATCATGACTTATACGTTGTATCCCTTGTTTACTCAAGTGTTAACTTTATTTTGGCAGTTACTGGTATGCCTACAGGGAAGGCTGCAGTTGGGGCAAGTGTGACAAATATAGGCTACAGCTTGTTGCATTGTGGCTATAGACATATAATCCAAAGCCTGGGCTATTGTTTGTTTGAATTCAAGACCAGATTGATCTGTTTGTCAGAGTAGCCACTCATTTCGTTCATGATGATCTCTGCATGTGTAGTTCCCACCGTAAAGCATGGAGGAGGAGGTGTTATGGTGTGGGGGTGCTTTGCTGGTGACACTGTCTGTGATTTATTTAGAGTTCAAGGCACACTTAACCAGCATGGCTACCACAGCATTCTACAGTGATACGCCATCCCATCTGGTTTGGGCTTAGTGGGACTATCATTTGTTTTTCAACAGGACAATGACCCAACACACCTCCAGGCTGTGTAAGGGCTATTTTACCAAGAAGGAGAGTGATGGAGTGCTGCATCAGATGACGTGGCCTCCACAATCCCCTGACCTCAACCCAATTGAGATGGTTTGGGATGAGTCTGACCGTAGAGTAAAGGAAAAGCAGCCAACAAGACTTGGAAAAGCATTCCAGGTGAAGCTGGTTGAGAGAATGCCAAGAGTGTGCAAAGCTGTCATCATGGCAAAGGGTGGCTATTTGAAGAATCTGAAATATAAAATATATTTTGATTTGTTTAACACTTTTTTGGTTACTACATGATTCCATATGTGTTATTTCATAGTTTTGATGTCTTCACTATTATTCTACAATGTAGAAACTAGTAAAAACAAAGAAAAACCCTTGAATGAGTAGGTGTGTCCAAACTTTTGACTGGTGCTGTAAATAAAAACGTTTTTAGTAATATAAATCAATTTATGATATTACAGTACTGTATGAACATATTAGACTGTGGGCAATGCAATTAGTTATGGCAATTATGTAAAGATTCAATAATGTTGCATGTTGTTTATCAGCAGTCAAAGAAATGAACCTCATAAATGGTCAGCTACACACTGCACAGGTCTTTATGTGCAGTTCTTATTTTGTAAACCATCATACTGTAGGCAATCTTCTCCTCCTCCCCAAAATAAAGAGGGAAAAAACAGGTTCCTGTTGTCAAAATATAATTTTTTATTTCATCACAGGATTTTATGTAACACTGTTTCCTGAACATGAATTTAACCGATAAAGGCACATGCATGGTATTTTCTAGACTGGGCAGCCGAAAGTGGGCGCTAGACCTACACTATCGTCTAGGACCGACGGTCCGCCATTAAAGCTAGTTAAGGAGGAAAATTATGCCTTTGCAGCCTAAATGGAGGATGCTTTATGTACGAGCCGGTCCACGGGTGACACGAGTGTATTACCAGCTGGGCACATCAATCCTAGACGATAGTGCAGATCTAGCGCCCACTATCGGCTACCTAGGCTAGGTATTTTCCCCATCTCTGTTTTTTATTTTTATTTCACCTTTTATTTAACCAGGTAAGCCAGTTGAGAACAAGTTCTCATTTACAACTGCGACCTGGCCAAGATAGAGCAAAGCAGTGCGATAAAAACAACAACAACACAGAGTTACATATGGGGTAAAACAAAACAAAGTCAAAAATACAACAGAAAATATATATACAGTGTGTGCAAATGTAGCAAGTTATGGAGTTAAGGCAATAAATAGGCCATAGTGCAAAATAATTACAATTAGTATTAACACTGTAATGATAGATGTGCAAGAGATGATGTGCAAATAGAGATACTGGGGTGCAAATGAGCAAAATAAATAACAATATGGGGATGAGGTAGTTGAGTGGGCTAATTTCAGAAGGGCTGTGTACAGGTGCAGTGATCGGTAAGGTGCTCTGACAACTGATGCTTAAAGTTAGTGAGGGAGATAAGAGTCTCTCTGTGCTTATGCTGCTTCCTCCCCAGTTGCTCCATTAAATATTTGTAGGTTTGTTGGGATTATTTCTGACCAGCCAATGTGCCAGCCAAGTCTTCGGAGAAAAACACAAATAACTGAATTCGTTTATTCAGAAATAACGCTAAAAGCAAATGTAACAAGTACTGAGGTTGATATTTGTATGTCCACATTTCTCATTCCACCCTGAAGGGGGCGACAGGCTTCTGTTTGCAGAGCTCAGTGAATCCCCTGAGCAATGTGGGGTTCACAAACAGCTGGACAGAGAGACTTGAAAATGGCTGTCTAGCAATGATCAACAACCATCTTGACAAAACTAATTTTTTAAAGAATATGCTAATATTGTACAATCCAGATGTGCAAAGCTCTTAGAGACATACCCAGAAAGAGTCACAGCTGTAATCGCCGCCAAATGTGATTCTAACATGTATTGACTCAGGGGGTTGAATACTTATCTAATCAAGATAGTGTTTTATTTGTCATATTTTGTAAAAATACAATATAATTTTGTATTTTGTGTAGATAGTTGACAAAAATAATACAATTAAATTCATTTGAATCCCACTTTGTAACACAACAAAATGTGGAAAAAGTCAAAGGGTATGAATACTTTCTGAAGGCATTGTAAATATTTAATGTGTGTTTGTTTAACTTACAGTGGCTTGCGAAAGTATGCACCCCCCTTGGCATTTTTCCTATTTTGTTGCCTTACAACCTGGAATTAAAATTGAATTTTTGGGGGTTTGTATCATTTGATTTACACAACATGCCAACCACTTTGAAGCTGCAAAATAATTTATATTGTGAAACCAATAAGAAATAAGACAAAAAAAACAGAAAACCTGAGCGTGCATAACTATTCACCCCTCCCCCCAAACTCAATACTTTGTAGAGCCACCTTTTGCAGCAATTACAGCTGCAAGTCTCTTGGGGTATGTCTCTATAAGCTTGGCACATCTAGCCACTGGGATTTTTTCCCATTCTTCAAGGCAAAACTGCTCCAACTCCTTCAAGTTGGATGGGTTCCGCTGGTGTACAGCAATCTTTAAGTCATACCACAGATTCTCAATTGGATTGAGGTCTGGGCTTTGACTGGGCCATTGCAAGTTATTTAAATGTTTCCCCTTAAACCACTCGAGTTTTGCTTTAGCAGTATGCTTAGGGTCAATGTCCTGCTGGAAGGTGAACCTCCGTCCCAGTATGCTTAGGGTCATTGTCCTGCTGGAAGGTGAACCTCTGTCCCAGTCTCAAATCTCTGGAAGACTGAAACAGGTTTCCCTCAAGAATTTCCCTGTATTTAGCGCCATCCATCATTCCTTCAATTCTGACCAGTTTCCCAGTCCCTGCCGATGAAAAACATCCCCACAGCATGATGCTGCCACCACCATGCTTCACTGTGGGGATGGTGTTCCCAGGGTGATGAGAGGTGTTAGGTTTGCGCCAGACATAGCGTTTTCCTTGATGGCCAAAAAGCTCAATTTTTGTCTCATCTGACCAGAGTACCTTCTTCCATATGTTTGGGGAGTCTCCCACATGGCTTTCGGCGAACACCAAACGTGTTTGCTTATTTTTTTCTTTAAGCAATGGCTTTTTTCTGGCCACTCTTCCGTAAAGCCCAGCTCTGTGGAGTGTACGGCTTAAAGTGGTCCTATGGACAGACACTCCAATCTCCGCTGTGGAGCTTTGCAGCTCCTTCAAGGTTATCTTTGGTCTCTTTGTTCCCTCTCTGATTAATGCCCTCCTTGCCTGGTCCGTGAGTTTTGGTGGGTGGCCCTCTCTTGGCAGGTTGGTTGTGGTGCCATATTCTTTCAATTTTTTTATAATGGATTTAATAGTGCTCCGTGGGATGTTCAAAGTTTCGGATATTTTTTTATAACCCAACCCTGAACTGTACTGCTCCACAACTTTGTACCTGACCTGTTTGGAGAGCTCCTTGGTCTTCATGGTGCCGCTTGCTTGGTGGTGTTGCAGACTCTGGGGCCTTTCAGAACAGGTGTATATATAGAATTTTTAAAAACAAGTTATGTTTTTCATTTCACTTCACCAATTTGGACTATTTTGTGTATGTCCATTACATGAAATCCAAATAAAAATCAATTTAAATGACAGGTTGTAATGCAACAAAAGAGGAAAAACGCCAAGGAGGATGAATACTTTTGCAAGGCACAGTACATTTGGGGAACATGAGCTTGATCTCTCGCTCGGCTGAGGAGAATGAGTCGCTGCCATGCACTGCATTCCTTAGGTCAGGGGTGCCGTACTTGGCTCGCAGGCTGGGATACAACATGCACATGTAGCCTACAGTAAAAGTGCTGAGTCATGCAGTATTGATCGATCATATGCGCAATAACTCATATATGCAGTACACAGTAGGTATGCGGAAGTAATAGAATAACTAGGCCTACCCGTATTTGAACTGGATGGACAACATTTTGTTGCATATTGATAAATATTTGCTCTCATCAGTGAACTTCCATTGGGTGAAATCAGTAAAAATTCAGATAGCTGTCAAGGTCTCTCAAGACAAACCCCAAACCACACTGACAGACCCCCCAGTGAATCTCTTTTCCATTTGGGGTGAGAAGAGGATAGAAGAGGGCTGGAAACCCAATCCTCTGCCTTCTGACTGACCATTCTGGGTGTCTCCCTGGCCTTGGTGCAGTTCACAGGTCTTCCAGTGGGCAATAGCCCGGTCTCTGGTGATCATGAAGGCCGTTAGGCTTAGGAAGAAGAGCTTCCCATACTGCACTGCTCAGGACAAAGCTGCAGCTTCCGTTTCTGTGAAAGAGCAATTACACAAACAGTGATGAATGACAAGTGTACATGGCAGATGTTGAGCTTGCCTGTGGTTCAAACCAAAGCACCGCACTCAATAATCCAATCAAGTTCGTTTTGCCCATGTCCTCCATCTATGCCTTTTGGTTAATTACGCTGGTATTGTGCGGTTTTATTCCCTAGAGACGAGACACATTCATTATTTTCAGTAGGAGCCTCTGCTCTGGCAACACCCACTTTGTATTTACCCATTGCCAGTCACTGACGTGTCAAACTGTTCAGAAACTGGCTAGTGGCGACGCTATAGGCAGCATGAATGTTTGTAGTTCAACGGATGTGCTGCACGTCTGAATAAACAGTGAATACCAACCTGTAAAACAGTGAACCCAGATCTGAGAACGATATCCATCTCCTCAGCGTGGTGTATAGTCAGGTTTGATCAATCCAAGAGTTCTCTCCACGTAAATCCGAGGAGAGGGCATCTGATTCTTGCATTTCATTCATAACGTTAGCTCTTGTAGAGTGAACTCTCCCTCAATCTTGACAAAAACATGGTTAGTAGACGTTGAAATTAACTTGAACACTTATTGCAATAACGTAGCTGGACTTGGATCATAAATGGTCGAGTAGTCAATAGACGTCTGGTTCGGACTAATAATACTGACCCCATCGCAAAACCTGGCAGTCTGATGACGCGAAATATGACGTCAGCCAGCTACATGTTCAAATTGGCAATGGGATAACGCTTACATTTACAAGTACCAAGCGTTCAAAGTAGATAAACCTCAGGCTGATAAGAGCAAGGAAGGCCCATAGCTATCCAAGTTAAATATTTGTTACGTCCAACAAAGTTTCAGCTTGCTAGCTACAAACCTTTTCGAAAAGTTAGCTCATTCCCATTGATGTTCGCATTGTTGCTAGGATACCGACTACGCCAAGATATTTAGACTACTCTTGCAGTTCAGTGGGAAACGCACAAACGCAATAACATGTTGAATGTTCGACAATTACAATATGTCAAAATGTTTCACCCATTTATTACAGAATCACAACCCAGTTATTACAAAAGGTCAACAAAAAATGTCTGCATCAAAACTGCACCACACATCGTGCAAACGTATTCAACCAAACAAGACAAACTCAGTTCATTTAAAACTATTTTATTCATCGCCGAATCTGTGAAAAGGTCCTTATCGGGTTCCGATGGTAACCTGCCACACTCTGATCAGGTTATCTGTGTAGCCAGCAAACAGGGTCTGTTAAAAGAGAAGGGACAATAAGAAATGGCCAAAAATTGCAACACAAAAAGAAGCTGTTGACAATGTATTAAAGTATAATACTCCCACTAGGGTTGACCATTCCAAGTGCTAGACATTGCATGAATATGTACTCTAGTTCCTGTACCCATCATCATTGCAGGACTTGTCATCAGAGCCAAAGCTCAGGCAATAAATGTCACTTTGTAATCACAGGGCAAGGCAACAACCAACCGGGCAGACACTACTTTCTGAGAGCAGACTGAAATAACATGACCCAGTTCTAGACATAATCCCAGGGTTCTAATGTAGTTCTGTGGGATGTAGAGTAGTAATGGGGTATGTCATACCTGTCCGTCAGCAGACCAGGCCAGAGAGGTGCACTGTGGGGGCTCGGCCTTACTGTTGGTGCTGATCACCTCCTGTCTCAGCTCATCCACAATTATCTTACCCTCCAGATCCTGAAGGGAGGGGAGGAGAAGGGGAGAATGATGAACATAGCTTCGATAGAGACAATGGGTTGTGATGGAATTGGAACAACTACTCGGATGTGGACATGGCAATCACATTCTCAGGTCCAATGGATGGCTTCAGAAAAGGAGCCAGTTAGCAGAGCTCAGAAACAGCCTCTTTATCATCATAGAAATAAGATGGCATTGGAATTTTCCATCATCGCTCCTTGACTAATGTAGAGTTGAGTACAGACTACAACACAAAACGGTCTTTCCAACCAACTGCACCGTCAGCACTGATGTATTCTGAGAGTAGGAGTCTTACCCAGATCTTGATGCTGGGGCCGGTGGCGGCACAGAGCCAGTATCGGTTGGGGCTGAAGCAGAGGGCGTTGATGTTGTCACCACTGTCCAGGGTGTACAGGTGCTTCCCCTCGTTCAGGTCCCACAGCATGGCCTGACCATCCTATGGGAGGAGAGAATGGGATTCAGGGTCAAAGGTCAGCCAATGCAAATTAACATGCATGCTTGCAGGGCAACTTGGGCATGCAATAATGTGTAGAGTCCATGGTCGTTCACTGGGGATATGACCAATCAACAATAACCTTAAAAGGCAAATCTCAGTTGGCAGGTTGGAGTAAAATAAATGAAGTTTCAAAAGTGCAGGTTGCGTTCAGAAACAGCCTCTTTATCATCATAGTGAAACAGACGGCATTAGAATTTCCATCATAACTTTGCAACACCACATTACACACCAATAACTATCCCCAAGTTATTACATCAACCACAGAACCATCCAAGTGCCCTTAATTTAACCTGGTCACATTCAATAAAGGCAGAAACTGCTGGTGAACAGTGACAATTTTAAATCTATAGCGTAATAGCCAATATTAGCAGAGTGCTTTCATCATACCTTTCCACCAGAAGCGCAGAGAGAGCCATCGGGAGAGACGGTCACTGTGTTCAGGTAGCCAGTGTGGCCAATGTGGTTAGTCTTCAGCTTGCAGTTGGCCAGGTTCCACACCTAGAAACAGAACAATGGGGAAGGCCATGTGTCAGGATACACATAAGAAAAATACCTGCCAGAGGTGAACCATTTCAAGTGTTCGACATTGCACACATTTGCAGCCTGGTTCCTGTACCCATCATCATTGCAGGACTTGTCATCAGAGCCGAGGCTCAGGGTGATAATGTCACATTGTAATCACAGGGCAAAGCAGGAAAACACTATTAATCTTACAGAGAGCTTGATTTTATTACATCTATAGTAACCAAACCCCCTTTAACAATTATCAAGATCTCTGCTTAGTTAAATAATCTACACAGCCAACTGTCCTATTGAGTCACTTGTGCTGTATGCAGTTTTGTCCTTACCTTGACCATCTTGTCCCAACCACATGAGACAATGATGGGGTTGCTGCTGTTAGGGGAAAAGCGCACGCAGGACACCCACTCAGAGTGGCTCTCATCCTGGATGGTGTACTTGCAGACTCCCAGGGTGTTCCACAGCTTGATGGTCTTGTCCCGAGAGCCAGACACAATCTGCCTGTTGTCGGCGGAGAAAGCCACGCTCAGGACGTCCTTGGTGTGGCCCACAAAGCGACGGGTGGTGGTGCCACTGGAGGGGAGGAAGATAATCGTTGAGTCCATGTGTAAATCTTCACACTACAGATGACTAATAACCATTATTCAAGTCAACACTATTGAAACCAAGGCAGAACATGATATTCTCTGATATACCCACGTCTCATCTTTCACAGGTAAGCGCAGGTTGCGTTCAGAAACAGCCTCTTTATCATCACAGGGATACAGATGGCATTGGAAGTTTCATCATCACTTTAGAACCAGCATTGACTCATGTCTGCAGCATGATATGACACTACCAACATTTCCTTCTTGGGCTCAGGCACCAGGGGTGAACCCCCTACACCCAAATGGTTGGATTAATAACCTCGTCCTCGCTGACCTGATATACATGGAGGGGTGTAAACAGGTTGGTAGAGGCAGATAACTCTGGTCCTAGAATGTCTGTGTGTAGGCTTTTGTTCTAGCTCAGCAATGAACCACCCAGGACAAAATGAGTAAACTAATCCTAGTCTTCAATTCAGAATCACTTGAATCAGATGCCTGCACACAATTTAGACCTCCAGGACAGGAACTACCCCTCTGTAGTTCACAGGAACCCTGTATGGAGCTAAACCATCACCCCACTGCCCCTATACTTACGTGGTGAGGTCCCACAGGCGGAGGGTCCCATCCCAGGACCCGGACAGGGCAAACTGTCCATCTGAGGAGATGACTACATCGCTCACAAAGTGAGAGTGTCCCTTCAGGGCGCGCTGGGGGATGCCATAGTTGGTCTCATCACGGGTCAGCTTCCACATAATGATAGACTTATCTGAAAAAGAGAAATGCTGATTATAAATTTAAATTAAATGTATGGAATGGTAGAGATTGCAGTTGAACAACAATAGGTAGGCCTAGCTAACTAATGTAACATGGGATGTTGACAGAAGCAAAAGTGCATTGCCGTGCAAGCTGTCCAACTAACGACGCGTTAAGTATGGAAAGCTAGCTATCCGGCCAACCACCGGTATGTTGCCTTCAACAATCACTGACAGACAAGTAAAACCATAGCTTCCTCAAACAGGAACATTTAACAGATTACTATGCTAGTTACAATTTAATTGGCAGGTCCAGAAATCCATTTTTCATTGCTAGCCTACTGAACATTTTGTCCACTTGGCGGTGCACGTGGATGTGGTGTCGGCATAGCAGGTGACGTTTGTTCCCAAGGGCTAGCAATCGGACAGAAAACTTATTTGTAGAGCAGTTTGTCCACTAGACATTGCGTTTGACGCAAGACTTGTCCCCTACATTGATTGAGCTCACTTTTCTGATTCAATTGTTCAAGCAGTCGAGGCTACACATCAATTTAACAAGCACCGGGTAACATGCTTCGGGTTAGCAATATTGCCGTCCATCGTAGCGGGCTGAGAAGCGCTTACCTCGGGATGCAGACAGAATCATATCGGGAAACTGAGGGGTAGTCGCGATCTGGGTGACCCAACCATTGTGCCCCTTCAGGGTACCCCTTACTGTCATCTGCTCGGTCATTTTGGCGAAGTTTTAATGTGCCCTTTTCAAGGATTGATATAGATTAGTTTGAGGGCTAGGTTTCCCTAGTTCCTCTCACATTTAGGCACAGAGAAAAAGGAAGTTCAGACCCGGATGCAGAACCTTTGAGGGGTCGATCGCGCGCGGAGTACACTGGGAAGAACAGTTTTAACCCTTTCGTACCCGTGTGCTTTATTTTTTATTTTTACCTGGATCTTACTCTTCTTCCATGTCAAACAGAAACAGAATAATATTCTTCGAAAGATTAAAGAGACCATTGCAAAGTTATAATTTAAAGCACATATGTCAATGTATTTTACAAAACAACATCATTTGGATAGGTAGACATCACGTGAAGTAGCAATCATGTTATGGATGGTGGTAATCCCCCCAAAATGTATCCCCAAATTACAGTTACATAAATGTAAGTGCTGTAAAGGTGTGACATGAAATAGGCCACAGAAGGCCTTTCATTCCAATAATTATTAGTAGGCCTAATGCAGTGGTTCCCAAACTTGGGGTCCCTGATATTGAAATGGGGTCACTTGAGAAAATCTGTAATCTTATTAAACAAAAAGGCAAGAAAACGTTTCAGTTGGGGTCCCCTATATATTTTTTCCTCAATTTGGGGTTGCAAGCCGAACAATTTTGTAACCCCAGGCCTAATGATTGCAGTCAGAATGCATTATGGTCTTTCGCTCTGAATAATATAGTAGGCCTACTATTCCTAATGCAAAATACATTTTCCTCGTAATTATATAACTTTATAAAAAATATAAAAAAATATGAGTGAGGATAAGGCCTATCATTGCAAGAATGTAACTGAACTGATCAATGTGGGGACCGAGTCAGCTTTTTTGAAATTATAAGATAACTTTTATGGACAAGTTCTGATTCATCATTTGGAATATGAGTGCAGAGAATGGTTAAGAACAAATGACCAGAAGAGGTTCAAGAAGGTAACAGTATATTTTATGGAGTTTATTTCAGTCTACATGTTGAGTTGACTAGATTTTACATTATACAGAGATAAAGATAGCAGTTACAAAAATAGCTTAATTATTTTACAACCAAAATACACAACCAAATAAACAAACTCACAAAATCGACCTAATACTGTAATATTTTTTTTATAAAACACGCTAAACTGTACTCAGACATTGTGTCACCAATGGTTGGCAATTATTCCTTAAAAAATGAGAAACTGAGGATATCTGCCAAAGAAATAAACCTGTAATATTGCAGAGAAACATCAGTTTGTCAAGGTAGAGTATCACACACATTGCTGCATAAGTCCAACATCAAAGGCCCAATGCAGACGTTTTAATCAATATCAAATAATTTCTTGGTAACAATTAAGTACCTTACTGTAATAGATTTTAATTAAAATGGGGAGAGGTTTGAAACTCTACTTTGTATTGGTCTATTAACCAATTTACCAACCTTCCGCAAACCTGCTGATTAGAAGGTCCTGTGTAGATTGTCTTTTCAACCAGCAACTATCAAGAAAAAACACTGATCCAATTTTTCACACTTTCACAGTGACTGCACTGGGCCTTTAAATGAGAGGGATGAAGAAAACAACCAATATGATTGTGCACTACATCCCAGTTTCAAATATAACACTTTGTGAATAAAAATACTGAAAATGGTACATTAATAAAGTACAATATAATGAACCAGTTGTTTATTATATTCCAGGGGCATACATTTAATAGCATAAATGTGGTATAGTGAAACTCACAAGCAAGTTACTTATATCTGTCATGTGCTCTTGATATTGAAATTGAGGTGTGTGTGTGTGTGTGTGTGTGTGTGTGTGTGTGTGTGTGTGGACCCTACAGGAATACTTGAGAAACACAGAAACACAGAGTGATCGAGCACCAAGAAGATAGATCTCCAAAAGACCATCCATAAAGTTAGAAAGAGTGATCGAGCACCAATTAGATAAATCTCCAAAAGACAATCCATGAAGTCAGAAAGAAAAATGTAAATCAGAATAAATGAAAAAAGATAATTCATGATGTGATAATGTATAAAAACAAACAAGTAGGTTTAGTTAAACCAACCGACAATTATGACCTTTTTGTCATGGTGTGTCAATGTGGACCAATGAATATAACTATTATTAAATCAATGACTTTGGGTACATTATTGTACTTCAGTCTGTGAACTCTAGTCTTATATGACTAAACTCATTGGTTAAGACAAACAAACAATTTTAAGTCAGCAGCAAGAATTCATACTGTTGTTGAGAAAACAGTATTTCATCGAAATGTGTCTTTAGCTAAGGTTAAGTGATAATACTTCAATATACATCTTCAATACTGTACTGTCAACACTGTCAGAAAATACTGATGTGATATTTCTAATTGGCATCTGATGAAAGCCAAATAAAATCACAAAATTACTTAATGTTCAAATGAACTTCATATTCAACTTCATTGATGGATTACTACATATTTGTGAATACTGCACATGGCTCCTTCAGTTCTGACTTTGAATTTAACACAATGAACTTAGTATGTATCTGTATATTATACAAACACGTCCATGCACAGGAATGCAAATGTAACTGAACTAGAATAAAATCAAATAAAACATCACACTTGTCATCACTCCCAGTAGTGTAAGCCACACACAAAAAACATCTGCATAAAAAACTGATGCCTTGTGGCATTTTACATGGAAAGACTGTTAGAGATTGTTCTGTGCAAAGTAAATACCTCAGTAACTTATTGCCTTAGTGTGCTGGTATGGGTGAAGCTACTGTATATGATGATGTGACTAGTGCTGATCATGCACTTTATTAAATGGAAACACTAAAGTAAAGAAGAGCAACAAATTAAATCGCCATACACCATATCATAAAAACACTTTCATCATATCCGTCGGGTGAATCCACAGACATCATATATTATTATTATTATTATTATTATTATTATTATTATTGTGTCATCATAGGTAAATCCTTGCATCTGTAGCCCAGAACCAACTGTGAGTGTGGTAAAAAACTACAACAGCCAATGGGTGAGAGCCCTCTTCAGGTGTAAGTGGAAATGTAGTGTTCTGTGTCGCCCCCTCCTGGTGTTTTTCCATAATGCAGGATCTCAGTATTATGAATTGAACTGAATTGCACGGAACCGTTTCATGACTCTCTCAATAGAGGTTGTCTGTCCTCTGTGCTTCCATGTCTGTCTGTCTCTCCCGCGTCTTCCCTCTGTCCTCCAGGCCTGCTCTCCCCTCTGGGCTTAGAGAGAGCGAGACGCTTGCGTTTGAGCTTCTGTCTCCTCCTCTCCTCCTCCTTCTCCTCCTTTCAAAAACAGAGAGAGGGAGAGAGACTTACACTCCTCCATTTACCACACCAGGAGTCTGTCCATCCGTGGGGTTGAGCAGGGCGGTGCGAGCACACACACTCCCATGCAGAATTAATGGCCAGGCAGCAACATGGCAGACGAGACTCCATTAGTAAGGCCACTCTACCTATCCATCCACTCTCCAGCATGTGCCTGTATGTCCGTTAGGTTAGGAGTCTGTTTGCTGCTTTATTTCTCTCCCCTGATGTTGCTCAAAGATGGCTGTGTCCCATTGAGTACATTTTACTTTATATCCAGAGTCTATGTGTACAAAACATATCTGCATTGATCGATATATGCGGTCTGGTTAATACTGTTGACTCAAAATAACAAAACAAAAAAAATCTCAATATATTATATAAAACGTTTCCATAAAAATGCAAAAAAAGAACATAAATGCGATGTAGTATTCAGTTGCAATATATACCATATCAATATGTACAGTGGCCATGCTTGATGTTAGTCATCACTGCAAGAGAAGGAGAGCAGGGATTAGTGGGGGTCACATGTCAAGAACAACACTAATGTTAACAAATCACTACAGCGCTATAATACATGCTTCATTCGTCATCTTATAATCATACTCATAAGATGATGATTATATAACATACATATTATAATCATACTCACACCCCAATAACATTGATATATTGGGTTTAATACATGCCTATTGGCACAGTCAAAATAATCTAAGTTGGGCAATGAACATTACGTTGTTCATTGTTGTTCATAGTTTATTATCTTGAAACTCCGGTTTGATAGAGAATGTACACTCATCATGTTGCATGTGGTTGCGAATGAATGTACTACATATAACTCAGGCAGGTATTAAGCAACCCTGTGTGTTATAATCTACCACCACTCACCTTGTGCCAACATCCTGGTATGGGCAGTCCATCCTGCCCCTGGGGATAACAGAACAAGAGAGAGGGGTGGTTAGTGGGGCAGTTTCACGTAATGTATGGTGAAAACACCAAAGTTTAGTTTAGTTTATTAGGATCTCCATTAGCTACTGCACATGCAGCAGCTACTCTTCCTGGGGTCCATATAAAACATACAAATACATGACAAAGTACAGAACAGTTATAGTCAAGAGTATATAAGCAAAACAATATGTTTTATACAAAAAATAAATAAATAAGAGTTAGATATTGGACACCAAGAGACAACAGGAATACTATTTACACACTATTCATGCATATCCATATTCTTATATACAGTTAAATTAGATCTTTAGAAACAGTAGATGCGCTGTGATACAATATGTAACCTCTGGTGGCAAAGCATTCCATGATGACATGGCTATACATAACTGAGTGACACATTAAATCCGTTTTTGGTTTGGTACAGTGAAGAAACCCACAGTGGTGTGTCTGGTGGGGTATGTACAATGAGGGAAAAAATGATTTGATCCCCTGCTGATTTTGTACGTTTGCCCACTGACAAATAAATTATCAGTCTATAATTTTAATGGTAGGTTTATTTGAACAGTGAGAGACAGAATAACAACCAAAAAATCCAGAAAAATGCATGTCAAAAATGTTATAAATTGATTTGCATTTTAATGAGGGAAATAATTATTTGACCCCCTCTCAATCAGAAAGATTTCTGGCTCCCAGGTGTCTTTTATACAGGTAACGAGCTGAGATTAGGAGCACACTCTTAAAAGGAGTGCTCCTAATCTCAGCTTGTTACCTGTATAAAAGACACCTGTCCACAGAAGCAATCAATCAGATTCCAAACTCTCCACCATGGCCAAGACCAAAGAGCTCTCCAAGGATGTCAGGGACAAGATTGTAGACCTACACAAGGCTGGAATGGGCTACAAGACCATCGCCAAGCAGCTTGGTGAGAAGGGGACAACAGTTGGTGCGATTATTCGCAAATGGAAGAAACACAAAAGACCTGTCAATCTCCCTCGGACTGGGGCTCCATGCAAGATCTCACCTCGTGGAGTTGCAATGATCATGAGAACGGTGAGGAATCAGCCCAGAACTACACGGGAGGATCTTGTCAATGATCTCAAGGCAGTTGGGACCATAGTCACCAAGAAAACAATTGGTAACACACTACGCTGTGAAGGATTGAAATCCTGCAGCGCCCGCAAGGTCCCCCTGCTCAAGAAAGCACATATACATGCCCATCTGAAGTTTGCCAATGAACATCTGAATTATTCAGAGGAGAACTGGGTGAAAGTGTTGTGGTCAGATGAGACCAAAATGGAGCTCTTTGGCATCAACTCAACTCGCCGTGTTTGGAGGAGGAAGAATGCTGCCTATGACCCCAAGAACACCATCCCCACCGTCAAACATGGAGGTGGAAACATTATGCTTTGGGGGTGTTTTTCTACTAAGGGGACAGGACAACTTCACCGCATCAAAGGGACGATGGACAGGGCCATGTACTGTCAAATCTTGGGTGAGAACCTCCTTCCCTTAGCCTGGTATTGAAAATGGGTCATGGATGGGTATTCCAGCATGACAATGACCCAAAACACATGGCCAAGGCAACAAAGAAGTGGCTCAAGAAGAAGCACATTAAGGTCCTGGAGTGGCCTAGCCAGTCTCCAGACCTTAATCCCATAGAAAATCTGTGGAGGGAGCTGAATGTTCGAGTTGCCAAACATCAGGCTCGAAACCTTAATGACTTGGAGGAGATCTGCAAAGAGGAGTGGGACAAAATCCCCCCTGAGATGTGTGCAAACCTGGTGGCCAACTACAAGAAACAATTTCTCCTCAACCCTCAACCATGAAAGACTATCATGCATGTTGTTTATATTAGTTCTATGTGTGCAGTTAAGGCCAAGGCGTGCTGCTTTGTTTTGCTAGGTCTTTCTTTGCTGCATTTGACCATATTATTAGACAGTAATCAAGATGGGACAAGATCAGAGCCTGAACAACTAGTATAGTTGTTCTTTGTGTAAAAAACGCAGAAAGTCTTTTTATAACAGACATACCTCACACCGTCTTTGTCAATATGTCTACCATGATAGCTGACTATCCAATGTTACTCCTAGGAGTTCAACTTCTTCAACTTCTTCAATGGTCACATCCTTTATGCACAACTCCAGTTGAGGTTAAGGTATAAGAGAATGCTTTGAACCAAATACAATGCTTTTGGTTTTAGATGTATTTAAGACCAGTTTATTGGTAATTACCCATTCGGACACTGACTGTAACTCCTTGCTAAGAGTCTCAGTGAGCTAACTGGCTGTAGGTGCTGATGTGTAGAGTGTGCAATCATCAGCATACATAGTTATTTTAGCTACTATACCACATGCAAGTCAGCACATTAACAACCAACAACCACATCAAGACCACAACACAATATGGAGCTGGAATTATGCTGATCTCAGGATTCCTGTGACTATCCTGCCTACTGCTGTAAAAAATGACATAATTCAGATAGCAAACACACATGGAATAGGAAAGCAGACTAAGGGAAATAGTGCATGGGATCGAAAGGGGAAAAAGGCAGACACAAAGGAAAGAGGTGAAAAGGTGGAAACAGGTAGAGATACTGTACCAAAGGACAGGGGTCCTCAGGGCCAGAAGGAGGAAGAGGAGCAGGAGGAGGGATGGACTGTGCCCCCTCATCAGAAAGTCCTTTAGTCCCATTAGAACCCTGTCAGCAAGAGCCAACCTACTGTTACACACACTCTGAACGTACATTACTCCCAGAGATACAGAATAGCATATACAGTACAGAAAGTATTCACACCCCTTGACTTATTCCACAGTTTGTTGTGTTACAGCCTGAATTCAAAATTGATTATTGTTTTTTTCTCTCTCATCCATCTACACACAATACCCAATAATGACAAAGTGAAAACATGTTTTTATACATTTGTGCAAAATTTATTGAAAATGAAATACAGAAATATCTAATTTACATAAGTATTCACAACCCTGAGTCAATACTTTGTAGAAGCACCTTTGGCAGTGATTACAGCTGTGAGTCTTTCGGGGTAAGTCTGTAAGAGCTTTACACCTCTGGATTGTGCAACACTTGCCCATTAATCTTTTAAATATTCTTCAAGCTCTGTCAAATTGGTTGTTGATAATTTCTAGACAACCATTTTCAGGTTTTGGCATAGATTTTCAAGTAGTTTTAATTAAAAACTGTAATTCGGCCACTCAGGAACATTCACTGTCTTCCTTGTAAGTAGCTCCAGTGTAGATTTGGCCTTGTGTTTTAGGGTATTGTCCTGCTGAAAGGTGAATGCATCTCCCAGTGTCTGGTGGAAAGCAGACTGAACCAGGTTTCCTCTAGGATTTTGCCTGTGCTTAGCTCCATTCTATTTCTTTTTAATTCTGAAAACCTCCAAAGTATTTAACAATTACAAGCGTGATCAAGACAAAGGAGATGATTGTGGACTACAGGAAAAAGAAGAGGACCGAGCACACCCTCATTCTCATCGACGGGGCTGTAGTGGAGCAGGTTGAGAGCTTCAAGTTCCTTGGTGTCTACATCACCAACAAACTAACATGGTCCAAGCACACTAAGACAGTCGTGAAGAGGGCACGACAAAACCTATTCCCCCTAAGGAGACTCAAAAGATTTGGCATGGGTCCTCAGATCCTCAAAAGGTTCTACAGCTGCACCATCGAGAGCATCCTGACTTGTTGCATCACTGCCTGGTATGGCAACTGCTCGGCCTCCGACCGCAAGGCACTACAGAGGGTAGTGCATACGGCCCAGTACATCCCTGGGGCCAAGCTTCCTGCCATCCAGGACCTCTATACCAGGCGGTGTCAGAGGAAGGCCCTAGAAATTGTCAAAGACTCCAGCCACCCTAGTCATAGACTGCTCTCTCTGCTACCGCACGGTAATCGGTACCGGAGCGGCAAGTCTAGGTCCAAGAGGCTTCTAAACAGCTTCTACCCGAAGCCAGCTTCTACCCTAGTCTCCTGAGTGGCGCAGTGGTCTAAGACACTACATCGCAGTGTTAACTGTGTCACTAGAGATCCTGGTTCGAATCCAGGCTCTGTCGCAGCCGGCCGCGACCGGGAGACTCATGGGCGGCGCACAATTGGCCCAGGGTAGGGGAGGGAATGGCCGGCAGGGATGTTGATAGAGCATGGCGTTTGCAACGCCAGGGTTGTGGGTTCGATTCCCACGGGGGGCCAGTATAAAAAAAAAAAAAATGTATTCACTAACTGTAAGTCGCTCTGGATAAGAGCGTCTGCTAAATGACTTAAATGTAAATGTAAATAATACTCCTGAACATCTAATCAAATGGCTATCCAGACTGTATGCATTGCCCCCCCCCACCCTTCTTTTACGCTGCTGCTACTCTCTGTTTATTATCTATGCATAGTCACTTTAATAACTCTACCTACATGTACATATTACCTCGACTAACCGGTGCCCCCGCACATTGACTCGGTACCGGTACCCCCTGTATATAGCCTCGCTATTGTTATTTTACTGCTACTCTTTAATTATTTGTTACGTTTTTTTAAATACATTTTTTTAGGTATTCTTTCTTAAAACTGCATTGTTGGTTAAGGGCTTGTAAGTAAGCATTTCAGTGTAAGGTTGTATTCGGCGCATGTGACAAATACAATTTGATTTTATTTGATTTTATACCCATAACATGAGGCAGCAACCACTACGCTTGAAAATATGGAGAGTGGTACTCAGTAATGTGTTGTATTGGATTTGCTTCCTTCTTTTCACTCTGTCAATTAGGTTAGTATTGTGGAGTAACTACAATGTTGTTGATCCATCCTCAGTTTTCTCTTATCACAGCCATTAAACTTTGTAACAGTTTCATTGGCCTCATGGTGAAATCCCTGAGCGGTTCCTTCCTCTAAAGCAACTGAGTTAAGAAGGACAGCTGTATCTTTGTAATGATTGGGTGTATTGATACACCATCCAAAGTATAATTAATTACTTCAACATGCTCAAAGGGATATTCAATGTCTCCTTTTAAAAATGTTTACCCATCTAGCAATAGGTGCTCTTCTTTGCAAGGCATTGGAAAACCTCCCTGGTCGTTGTAGTTGAATCTGTGTTTGAAATTCACTGCTCAACTGAGGGACCTTACAGATAATTTAATGTGTGGGGTTCAGAGATGAGGTAGTCATTCAAAAATAATGTTAAACACTATTATTGCAAACAGAGTGTAACTTGAGTGTAAGTTGTTTAGCACATTTTTACTCCTGAACTTATTTAGGCTTGCCATAATAAAGGAGTTGAATACTTATTGACTCAAGACATTTCAGCTTTTCATTTTAAATTAATTTGTACAAATTTCAAAAAACATAATTCCACTTTGACATTATGGGGTATTGTGTGTTACAGGAGGGGGTCGCAGTTCCGGAGCGACCCACTAGGTGTCATCCTCCGACAACCTTAGGCACCTCCTTACTCACAGTCTGGACTAATCATCATCCTATTGGTGTCACCTGTGTCTACCTGTTCACCTGTGTATTTATGCCCTCACTTCCCTGTGTTCCCTTGCTCTGTTTTCTCTGCTAGTTTCTCTATGCTCAGCAGTACTAATCAGTGTCTGATCGGAGAAGTGTGTACAAGTACTCGAGAAGTCTTCTTCCTGTTTCTTTCTTATTTCAGTCATAGTTACTATTTCGTATTTTGGCTGTCAGCCAGTTTTTGGAGACTTATTTTCTCCACCTTTCTTTCATCGTGTTAAGTCTGTTGTTTTATATCCTGGCTTCAGGACCACCAGTAAAGATCCTTGTTTCACCATCTCTGCCTACTGTCTATCCTGCACCGCACCTGGGTCACACCTCACACAAACCCTTACAATTGTGTGTAGGCCAGTGACAAAAAAAATCTTAATTTAATCCATTTTAAATTCAGGCTGTAACACAACAAAATGTGGAAAAGGTCAAGGGGTGTGAATACTTTCTGAAAGCACTTTAGTAAGAAATCATAGAAATAGAGATTAAAATGAAAAAAGTAAATAGTAAAGTATCTGCAATTGTAATTAAATAACGTTTTTTATCAAGTCTGGCTCAAAGGAGATAAATGTCCATAGGCTCATGGATGAAAGGTCAAGGTTGAGTGTGACGTACCACAGGACAGGGCTGGTCCAGTCCAGGAGGACCCTGCTCCCCCTTACCGCCCTTCAGACCTCTCTTCCCCACTGTCCCCCGGTCACCCTGTTGAGAGAGAAAGAGAGAGAGAGAGAGAGAGAGAGATCAGACAGGCAGTGTTGGGGAGTAGTTCCACTAAATTCAATTCAACTAGTAATTCAACAACATGTTGCAGTACCTTGGTGGAAGTTTAACTAAATAAAAATCTTCGTAGTGTTTTCAGTAGTCAATAATTGTTTTGCCTGTAATGGTGAAGGTAACTACTGGAACTATTTTCACCCCAAAAAACATTTGTTATTATATGACATTTCAGATTCAGATATGATAATTTTTCTGTAACTCAACTTCTTCCAGTGTGAAGTAGTTGGTAGCTTGGTAAACTATATATTTCAGAGTACCTACCCCAACACTACTCTGACATGTCTACCTCGGATCAGCCTCTCAGAATAGCACTAAAAACAAACAACCAACCCAGAAAATGACTAAAAATGGCCACTATTAACATATGTAGCCTGAAATGGACAAATTGACAACTCACAAACGTCAGAAAACATTAATATTCTGGCCATCTCTGAAACTCACTTAGATAATTCCTTTGATGACGCAGTAGTAGTTAGTTATACATGGTTATAGATATATTGGAAAGATAGAAATGCAAATGGAGGAGGTGTTGCTCTGTGTGTCCAGAGTCATATTCCTGTTAGAATGAGAGCTTCTCATGTCAGATCATGTAGAAGTAATATGGCTACAGGTTCATCTGCCTCACCTAAAGCCTATTCTTGTGGGAAGTTGCTATAGACCACCGGGTGCTAAAAGTCAGTATTTGGACTATATGTGTGAAATGCTCGATAATGTATGTGATATCAACTAAATATCTAAATATTGACTGGTTGTCATCAAGCTGTCCACTCAAAAAGAAGCTTCAAGCTGTAACCGATGCCTGCAATCTGGGTCAGGTTATCAGTCAACCTACCAGGGTATTTACAAACAGAACAGGAACTAAATCATTGATCACATCTTTACTAATGCGGCTGAAATCTGCTCTAAAGCAGTATCCACACCCATCGGATGTAGTGATCATAATATAATAGCCATATCTAAAAAAAAAACTAAGTTCCAAAGACTGGACCTAAAATTGTGTATAAGCGATCATACAAGAGGTTTTGCAATGATTCCCATGTCGAAAATGTGAAAAATATTTGATGTGTAATGAGGAACAACACTTGAAGCATTTATGAAACTGCTTCTTCCGGTTACTGATAGGCCCATCAAGAAACTGACTGGTAGAACTGACAAATCCCCATCGATAAATGATTAATTGAAAAATTGTATGGCTGAGAGGGATGAGGCAAAGGGAATAGCAAATAAGTCTGGCAACACAGCAGACTGGCAAACATACAGCAAATTGAGAAATCACGTAACTAAACTAAACAAAAAGAAGAAGAAACTATACTATGGAAAAAGATAAATGATATAAAGAATGATAGTAAAATGCTCTGGAGTACTTTATAAAGTGAACTCGGCTCCATCCTTCATTGAGGCAGATGGCTTGTTCATAACAAAAACCTTTGATATTGCCAACCACTTGAATAACCTTTTTGTTGACAAGATTAGCAAACTTAGGTATGACATGCAAACAACAAACGCTGAGCCTTCATATTCATGCATAAAATAATGAAAGACAAGCACTGTAGTTTTGAGTTCCGCAAAGTGGGTGTGAAAGAGGTGATATTCTTTTTGCTATCTATAAATAAGGACAAGCCACTTGGTACCAACAACATGGATGGTAAGTTGCTGAGTTTGGTAACGGAATACATTGCAACTGTTTGCCACATCTTCAATTTAAGCCTAGAAGATGGTGTGTGCCTCAGGCCTGGAAGGAGGGAAAGGTCATTCCGCTGCCCAATAATAGCAGAGTACTCTTTAATGGTTGAAACAGTCGACCAATGAGCCTCTTACCAGTGCTTGTCAAACTTTAGGAAAAAATGGTATTTGATCAAATACAAAGTTATTTTCAACCAGGTCACCCGTGATACATGTCAGTATTCAACGTCCATCCATGTCTGAGGACATCGGGAGATGACGTGGGAACCGGCCACTAGGGGCAACAGTGAGCGCTGTTACCTTCAAGTAGGTTTCGGTTTTGCTAGGGCATTGTGGACGGGGATGACAGATGGGCGTAAGCATCTGCCTCTGATTCCAAATGTTGCATGTTTGAATCTAGCGATAGAAAGTTGTTTTTGAGATTTTGGTTTTAAGCCTATCCCAAACCTTAACCATTCCGAGTTAATGCCTAACTTTACAATTTCAGAGTTAATGCCTAAACTTAACCCATTCAGAGATTATTCTAATTTTCCCCCTTTTTCCTCGCATTTTGTGATATCCAATTGGTAGTTACAGTCTTGTCCCATCGCTGCAACTCCCCTATGGACTCAGGAGAGGCGAAGGTCGAGAGCCATGCCTCCTCTGAAACACGACCCTGCCAAGCCGCACTGCTTCTTGACACAATGCTCGCTTAACCGGGAAGCCAGCCGCACCAATGTGTCGGAGGAAACACCATCCAGCTGGCAACCGAGGTCAGCTTGCAGGTGCCCGGCCCACCACAAGGAGTCACTAGAGCGCGATGGGACAAGGAAATCCAGGCCGGCCAAACCCTCCCCTAACCCAGACGACGCTGGGCCAATTATGCGCCGCCTCATGGGAGTCACGGCCGGCTGTGACACAGCCCGGGATCGAACCCAGGTCTGTAGTGACGCCTCAAGCACTGCCATGGAGTGCCTTAGACCGCTGCGCCACTTGGGAGTTAATGCCTAAACTTAACCTTAAACACTTAAACAACTTTGAAATTTGATGTTTGAGAAACATGGATAAACATCTAATTCTGATGTGAGACTGTGAGAGCTAGTTGGTTATTTTACAGAAAAGAAATTAACTACAGACTTTCAGCATGCTTATAGGGAAGGGCACTCAACATGCTCGGCACTGACACAAATTACTGAAGAAATTGATAGTAAGAAAATTGTGGGAGCTGTTTTGTTAGACTTTAGTGCAGCTTTTGAAATCATTGATCATAACCTATTGCTGAAAAAACGTAGGTGTTATGGATTTGTGTCCTCTGCCTTATCATGGATTGAGAGTACCTATCTAATAGAATGCAGAGGGTTTTCTTTAATGGAAGCCTCTCTAATACAAATTTGGTTGAGTGTGGTGTACCGCAGGGCAGCTGGCTTGGGCCATTATTGTTTTCTGATTTTACTAATGACCTTCCACTGACCTTGAATAAAGCATGTGTGCCTATGTATGCTGACGACTCAACAGTATACACGTTGGCTAAGACAGTAAAATAAAGAATTGACACTCTTAACATAGAACTTCAGTCAGTTTTACAATTGGCAACTAGCAATAGGCTGATGCTATTTATCTCAAACACTAAAAGCATTGTTTTTGGGACAAATCACTAGCTCAACGCTAAACCTAATTTAGATCTATTATTGAATAATGTGGCGATTGAGCAAGTTGAGGAGACTAAACTGCAGGGTGTAACCCTAGATAGCAATCTGTCAAAGCCAAAATATATAGACTCAATGGTTGCTCAAATGGGAAGAGGTTTATCCATGATAAGGTGTTGCTCTGCTTTCTTGACATCTCAGTCGACCAGACCGGTCCTACAGGCCCTAGTTTTGTTGCACCTGGACTACTGCCCAGTTGTGTGGTCATGTGCGACAAAGAGGGACATAGGGAAATTGCAGTTGGTCCAGAACAGAGCAGTACTTATTGGACTTAGATGTACACGGCGTGCGAATATCTGTAACATGCATGTCAATCTCTCCTGGCTCAAAGTTGAGGAGAGATGGACTGCATCACTACAGTTCAGACACTCATCAGTACAACACAAGACATGCAATCAGAGGTCTCTTCACAGTCCCAAGGTCCAGCACAGAGGCTGGGAAATGCACAGTACTAAATAGAGTCATGACTACATGGAACTCTCTGCCACCCCAGGTAACTGAAGCTAGCAATAAAACCAGATTCAGAAACCAGATAAAAAAACACCTTACGGCACAATGGGGACTGTGAAAAGACACAGACATTATTATATATTTTGTATTGTAATCTGCACTGTATTATGTATTGTATTATGTAGGTGGGTGGACTAGCACGAGCCTTGGCTTGTGCGAGCCGGAACGGCTCATTGGGCAGGAGCCATCTCCTGTTTCTGAAGCATGAGGAAGGAGATTATGTAGTATTATGTAGTGTTATGTACACTGAGTGTACAAAACATTAGGAACATCTTCCTAATATGGAGTTGCACCCCCTTTTGCCCTCAGAACAGCCTCAATTTGTCGGGGCATGGACTCTACAAGGTGTCATAATCAACCATTCTTGATACACACGGGAAACTGTTGAGCGTGAAAAACCCAGCAGCGTTGCAGTTCTAGACACACTCAAACTGGTGTGCCTGGCACATACTGCCATACCACGTTCAAAGGCACTTAAATATTTTGTCTACACCATCGGGCCCCATCTAGAGTGTCCAACACCACCCTGCACCATCGGGCCCCTTGCAGAGTGGACAGCACCCCCCAACCCCACTACCCCCCATGCTAACAGGACAACACCCCAATCAGAAGAGACCAACAGTCCAGCAAGACAGCTATGCAGAAGTGGCACGAAGAATAGAGCACCCTGCTGCAGCTAAACTAAACCAGATAAGTAATCTGCTGAACATAATCTGCTCAAAAATCCATTAATTACTTCTGAGTTATTATTAGAAATTGAATTATTAGAAATACAACCTATTATCATTAGGAGTTCAGTTTTAGATAGGGTTGCAAAGAATCTTCAGTAATTTTAGTAATTGACAGAAAATCCATGGCAATCTATTAAAAAAAATATTCATAGATAGATTTGTTTCTAAAAGAAAGAACAATTGGTTCAAGATCAAATAACCCAATTAATGAAAAAGCATGTAATCAACAATTGCATTATTTCAATTACATCTACACATCGTCCGACAATTGACTTTTGCCACCAGTTTCACGCCAAAACATAGACAACAAATACATATTGACATATTAAAATAAATGAAAGTGTTAAAAAATATATTTACATTTTAATCATTTAGCAGACGCTCTTATCCAGAGTGACTTACAGTTAGTGAGTGCATACATTATTTTATTTCTTTTCTTTTCTTTCATACTGGCCCCCCGTGGGAATCGAACCCACAACCCTGGCGTTGCAAACGCCATGCTCTACCAACTGAGCTACATCCCTGCCGGCCATTCCCTCCCCTACCCTGGATGACGCTGGGCCAATTGTGCGCCGCCCCATGGGTCTCCCGGTCGCGGCCGGCTACGACAGAGCCTGGATTCGAACCAGGATCTCTAGTGGCCTTAGACCACTGCGCCACTCTCTCCATCATGCAGGTTTCATGTTGTGTATTTTGGTGGTCATATTTAGAACTACAGCTCACCCTAGTATATTTACAACTACAGCTCCCTACAGCACGCTTGTGTACTTACGGTTCATCACCAAGTAGTCACTGTAGTAACAGTAGTAACAGTGACCGTACAATTACCATTACAACCATCTCAGATCCCTACCCAATGTTTAATGGAATAAACACGTCTTGGCTAACCCACCAACTTTATGTCACGGCGGTTGTAAGGATGAAACCAATGCGCAGCGTAGCGAGTGAACATGACTTTAATTTGATAAAGAAACACACGACAAAACAAAACACGAACCGTGACGTCCTCAGTACACAGACTGAACATAGAACATTTGGAACACTGGAACAATAACCCACAACTAACACCAGAAAACCTACATCTTAAATATGGCTCCCAATCAGAGATAACGAGCCGAACAGCTGACACTCGTTACCTCCGATTGGGAGTCAATGAATACAAACACGCACAAACACCCAACATAGAAATACAACAACCTAGACACCCCCACATAGAAATACACCCAAAACAAATGAACATGAACAACCCTGGCTCAAGAATAAAGGTCCGTGGAGCCAGAGTGTCACATTACCCCCCCCTAAAGGTGCGACCTCCGGGCGCACCAGCATACAGTCTAGGGGAGGGTCTGGGTGGGCGTCTGTCCCTGGTGGCGGCTCTGGCCCAGGTCGTGGTCCCCACTCCACCTTAGTCACTCTCCGCTTTAGTCTACCCTTCCTCATGACCACCCCCCAACTAAACCCCACTGGATTAAGGGGCGGCACCGGACTAAGGGGCAGCACCGGACTAAGGGACAGTACCTGACTGAGGGGCAGCACCAGACTGAATGGCGGATCCTGGCTGGCTGGCTCTGGCGGATCCTGTCTGGCAGAAGGATCTGGCTGATCCTGTCTGGCGGAAGGCTCTGGCTGATCCTGTCTGGCGGAAGGCTCTGGCTGATCCTGTCTGGCGGAAGGCTCTGGCTGATCCTGTCTGGCGGAAGGCTCTGGCTGCTCCTGTCTGGCGGAGAGCTCTAGCGGCTCCGGTCTGGCGGACGGCTCTGTAGGCTCATGGCAGACGGGCGGCTTTGCAGGCTCATGGCAGACGGGCAGTTCAGGCGCCGTTGGGCAGACGGGCAGTTCAGACGGCGTTGGGCAGACGGACAGTTCAGGCCCCGTTGGGCAGACGGCAGACTCTGGCTGTCTGAAGCGCATCGTAGAACTGGTGCGTGGTGCCGGAACTGGAGGTACCGGGCTGAGGACACGCATCTCAGGGCTAGTGCGGGGAGAAGCAACAGGGCATGCTTGGCCCTGGGGACGCACCGTAGGCCCGATGCGTGGTGCCGGAACTGGAGGTACCGGGCTGAGGACACGCATCTCAGGGCTAGTGCGGGGAGAAGCAACAGGGCATGCTTGGCCCTGGGGACGCACCGTAGGCCCGATGCGTGGTGCCGGAACTGGAGGTACCGGGCTGAGGACACGCATCTCAGGGCTAGTGCGGGGAGTCGGAACAGGGCATGCTGGACCCTGGGGACTCCCATAACGCCTAGTGCGAGGAGCCGGAACAGGGCATGCTGGACCCTGGGGACTCACCTCACGCCTAGTGCGGAGAGCAGGAACAGGCCGGGCGGGGCTGGCGACGCGCACCGTATCCCTGGTGCGAGTGGCCGGAACAGGCCGGGCCGGGCTGGCGAAGCGCACCGTATCCCTGGTGCGTGGAGTAGGAACAGGCCGGGCTGGGCTGGCGAAGCGCACCGTATCCCTCCTACGTGGTGCAGGGACAGGCTGAACCGGGCTGGCGACGCGCACCGTACACTTAGTGCGAGGGGCCGGAACAGGCCGTACCGTACGGGGAACACACACTACTGGCTGCACCTCGGGACTAGGAACGGGCCGGACCGAACTGGTTACACACCCCAGTACCTCATGCCGTGCCTCAACACTTTCCTTCCCTGCTTTACCCAGTAGCCCCCTTGTACTGGCGGCCATATCTGCCAACCTCTTGCACTCCTCCGGGCCGTACACCTTCTGCCCCGACGTCGTGAGCCCCCCCCCAAAAATTTTCTGGGGGTCTCTCCTCCCCGTGGACCAGGCATCTATCTTCCTCGCCAGACTCTCCAGACTCTCCATCCTCTGCTCCCAAGTCCAACCACTCTCCTCCTCACGCGGCTTGACCCAGTTGAAGTGGATATCCGCTAGAGTTGGAAAGGGCGTCGGCTCCTGGACACCCTGCTTGTTACGCCGCTTGGTCCTCTTGTGGTGGGTTATTCTGTCACGGCGGTTGTAAGGATGAAACCAATGCGCAGCGTAGCGAGTGAACATGACTTTAATTTGATAAAGAAACACACGACAAAACAAAACACGAACCGTGACGTCCTCAGTACACAGACTGAACATAGAACATTTGGAACACTGGAACAATAACCCACAACTAACACCAGAAAACCTACATCTTAAATATGGCTCCCAATCAGAGATAACGAGCCGAACAGCTGACACTCGTTACCTCCGATTGGGAGTCAATGAATACAAACACGCACAAACACCCAACATAGAAATACAACAACCTAGACACCCCCACATAGAAATACACCCAAAACAAATGAACATGAACAACCCTGGCTCAAGAATAAAGGTCCGTGGAGCCAGAGTGTCACACTTTAAACTGGCAAGACCTGCTTCAATGATGGCAGGTAAGCATACAGGTAGAGCAACACTGATTCTGATGTGTATGCATAATAGCAGAACTGTGGGCTAAAGAAGGAAAGAACATGCTCCTCCCACCTTGTCTCCTCTGTCTCCCCGGTCTCCCTTCTCTCCAATCAGGCCTGGGAAACCCTGTGGAGGGAGGAACGGGTTAGTGTGTGCTGCAGAGAATTCCCCAGTGTCATATAGTGTGGTAGGTCAAAGTTCAAAAACACTATTTCATACTTACATCCATTCCAGGCTCCCCAGACTTTCCCTGTCAACACACACATTAATGAATGCATCAGTACCACCATGACCAAGACCATGAAAGACCACGGCATGCAATGATCGTAGGCCTAATATGCTAAGGTTATCTGGTGATGAGGGCATCACCCACCTTCTCTCCTTTGGTGCCTGGGAGACCCACCAATCCTGTGGAGCCTGGGGGACCCTGAGGGCCATCAATACCCTGGGGAGGACAGACACGTTAGATATAATCATCATCATCATCACCATCATCATCACCAGCAGCAGCTCATAATGTATGATTCTACAGTATCACTCACCCTCAGTCCAGCAGGTCCGATGTCTCCCTTCTCCCCTTTAGCTCTGTCTCCAGGCTCTCCCTGCATGGGAACACATGATACTCAGTACACTCTACAACACTCAAGAGCACGTACAGATTATCTATCTTGTTGCCTAGTCATTTTATCCCTACCTGTATGTCTATATCTACCTCAATTACCTTGTACCCCTGCACATCGACTAGGTACTAGTACCCCATATAGCCAAGTTATCATTACTCATTGTGTATTTATTTATATTTTTCCCCTCTGCATTGTTGGGAAAGGTCCATAAGTAAGCATTTCACTGTTAGTCTACACTTGTTGTTTACGAAGCATGTGACAAGTACAATGTGATGAGAGACATTACTGTAGCTCTATGGCCTTCTAGTCTTACCTTAGGGCCAGGTGTTCCATGATGACCCTGGAACACACAAAGAGATCAGTCAGTCTTATGTCTCTGAAGGGATTCAGCCACATCATATTGGGGAACAGAGGGGTGAAACTCTTTTAGTGACACACGGACACTCTCGTATAGTGACACTCACCATGAACCCTGTAGGTCCAGGGGGTCCTGGGGGGCCGGGAGGGCCCGGCTGAGAAATCATCTGAACCTGAATAACAGAACAACAAACAACACATTAAAGATTATGAACATATCAATGGTTATATCCAAAATGGCACCCTATTCCCTATATAGTGCACTACTTTTGAACAGGGCTCATACGGAATAGGGTGTCATTTGAGACGCAGACAATATGTAATTCCACTGTCTGCCAAGGTACGCACCACCTGAAGCAGTGTTAAATGCAAATATGATAGAGATTCAAAAACAACTATTGAGTGTGTGAATACAGTATACACCAGTGTGTTTTACTTACCAGGTTATCTTCCAGAATGGAGTCTCCCTTCTCCCCCTTCTGTCCATCCATCCCCTGAGACAGACAGAGAGGGGGAATTACATCTCTTTACAGTAGGCTACTCAACAATGTGTATACACCTCTAATGAAAGTGGTTATTACTTTGGGTTCCCGTCTATCTACTTACCCCTGGCCCAGAGAGACCCATCTCTCCTTTCTCTCCCTTCTCGCCGATGGACCCCGTCTCCCCCATATCTCCCTTCGGACCCTAAGAGGAGAGAAGGTTAGAGGTAAAAGGTGAGAGGTTCAGGACAACTCTGATTAATCATGTTCATTATCATTCCAGATAATAAGTGAATTAAATATATTGTGCAACATTTATAAACATTTGAGTGGTACAGTGATTCAATGTGGGTTATAAAAAATGTCAAAAGGACATTAGAGTGTCCATACCTTCTCCCCATCCAGTCCAGATGTCCCAGGCAAGCCTAGCTCTCCCTGGAGTAGTGAGGAAAAGACATAAGAAGTTCAAATTGACAATTTACCTTCAAAGAGTATTGACTTCCATTGATTCAGACACAATGGATAGAAGAGATGGCATGTGTATATAAATAAGACCCTACCTTTCCCCCTGGGGGTCCCGGAGGACCCGGTAAACCTGGTGGGCCCTAGGAAGGGACAGACAGACAGAGAGGTTACACAAAATACAAAACATTAGGTCAAGTCGATCTGTCTCAGTAGTCTGTTAGTAGAATTATAATCAAATCCATGGATGAATCTACGTATATCCAATTTCATCACTCTTCATCAGGCAGTCATGCAGTGGCTGTTTGTTGAGTAGGTCCGCTCAGACAAGCATATTAAATCAGAGTCAGTGGATTATGTATGTATTAGCCTTAGAGCAATTGTGGGATTCAAGACGCCAGCATAGGGCTAAAACAGAAAAACATTGTAGATGGATGGTGGATTTCACAATACGACCCTCTCAGTAAACTAACTGATTATTATTCTCCTCTCTCTGATGAGGACCATCTTTGTTATGGATGCTTTGGTGCAAATCGTCCCTAAAATTGACCTATTGGGCCAGGTTATGCGGTTGGCTAAACACAATACCTTGGCATCATATCACACAACATGGCTGGTATATTATTAACCCTGGGTTGAACTCTCAAAGAAGGACTCTGGAGTCTTGAGCAAGCAATAGGAAAGTGGATCAAGTCCGGCAAGGAGCTGGGGATGGCACACACACACACACACACACACACACACACACACACACACACACACACACACTCACACACCACCCCACAGCAAAAACCTCCAACACCCACCAGCAGTAAACCTAAAAGAGCCCTACACAGCCCTATCGACCTAACCAGAGCTATTACCATAGCATCCACAGCATCCTAACCTCTTCTAACCACATCTTTAATGGGGCAGGATGGAGTAAGCCTCTCAGGGCAGGAGAATGGAAAGCCTGGACTCAGACTGACATTCTCTCACTGCAGCATGGATGGTTCCTGGGTTGGCTGACCCTAGGCCTTGGGGCTAATGTGTGGTTCTATTTCTGTATGCTGTATGTGAGGTATATGGATCCCATGGTGCCTCCTGTGGCGGTTAGAGATGTGTGACAGGTCGGTTACATCATGCCCCTGATCCCCTTCGCCACAAAGCAGAGGTTGTGTGTGTGTGTGTGACCTCTTGAGCACTGTCTGGTCCTGAAGCAATAAAATATGGAAATCATGTGAATTCCCAGAGGTGTATAATACATGCTGATTTCTCCATCCCCTCTCTTCCAGGTTTTTGTTTTGTGCTCTGGCAAAACTATGGCAACAGGAATGGTTTACAAACAACTATTGTTCCAAATTACTCCATCTTCTGAAACGACGGCCACCCACACAGATAATTTGAAAGCTGTAAAAACAAATGAATGAATTCTGAAGCACCAAGTTCATCACCCAAAAATTAAAGTGGATGGAATCAATATGGCACATCATGAAGCAAGTGAAATGATTCAAAACGGATTTGGGTTGGGCAAGAGTTCACCTTCCCTAGGTTGGACTCTCTCTTAACCTCATTGAGAGAAAGTATGTAAACTTGTATAGATAGGCTTCAGAACACTGATAAGATCTCATGTCTATGTTGTGACCAGCTCATGTGTAACTCAGTCATGTCCAAAGCATAGCATGCATGGGCCTACTCTAAACTCAGTCCCCAGGGATCCCTGTACATAGTGGTTTTTAATCAGAAGCACACGCCAGTGGAGAGATAGGGATCTGTTATTAGCATGTAGCGTGGGACCGAGCATGAAGAGAAGAGCTTTGTGTCTAGACTGTGAAATTAGTTAAAAGACATCTCCCTCTCTCTTTACTATGTGTCCCGACTGGATTGAGCAAGAAAAATGCAAACAGATTATTTCAACCCAAGCAACATCACAGATAACACCACCACATAGCAGGGTTAATTTCAAGCCGCATATCCTGTGACGCAACAATAACACAGCATGAACAATACATTCGAAAAATGAAATGAATGATGTTTTGATTCTGCATGATTGAGAATGTCACTTCAGGCTATGTAATATCAGAGGTTGTATTCCAGCTTTAAGGTATTTATGGTAGCTCGGTGTTGCGTCCTGTATATATTTATGTATGAGAGGATAGTTGATGGTTGTGGGTGATGGAGTAGTGACATCTAATATGTCTGATGTCAGGGCTGTGGGATAGAGTGTCCTCATTACACAAACACCCAGGGGATATTCACTCTGGTCTTAGAAGCTACATGTGTACAGGCACCCGTGTGTGTACGCTCACGTGTATGAGGGTATGTCGCCTATGTCTATGCATTAGTGTGTGTGACAACACACTGACTACACAGATCACGTCTACAAAGCCATGATGTGACAGTTGGTTTACCCTGACACTGATGGTCTGGATGGCCTGTCAGGGAGGAAGAGCAGCATGTTAAGTCTGTCTGGATAACTCTATGATACTCTATGGGCCTTCAAACACACACCAGGTATATTGTCTATGTCTCTGACTGGGAGGTCTCACCTGGAAGGCTTCTAGTAGCTTCCCATTGAAGTCAATGACCTCAGTAGAGCCGGGAACCCCCTTCTCACCAGGATAACCCTAAGAGGAGAGGAGAAGAAAAGAGAGAGAGAAAGAGAGAGAGAGAGAGAGAGAGAGAGAGAGATTGAGAGAGATATTGAGAAAGAGAGATAGAGAGAGAGAGATTGAGAAAGAGATAGAGAGAGATATTGAGAAAGAGAGATATTGAGAAAGAGATAGAGATTGAGATGCTCATAAGCATCAAATAATCACACAATAAAGTACATAAAAAAGGTAGCCTCAGATAACTGTGAACATGATCTTCGGTGGTGATTAAGCTGTGTACACATACCAAGTCTCCCTGGGCACCTTGCTCTCCGATATCTCCTTTGTCTCCCTACAAAATACACACAAACAAAAGCCTTTGAATTGGCTGTGTCCATATAGGAGAAACAACCTCTATTGTATTTATGTGGAGATGACAGGATATGTCTCACCTTAAACCCTGGGAGTCCGTCCATGCCCCTCTCACCCTTCTCTCCCAGCAAACCAGCCTCCCCCTGTTACACACAGAAAAGACACAAAGCTTAGGTGTAGGTAAGCCACTTTACAATAATGTGTTCAGTACAATATCATAAAAAACTGTAGGCCTGCTATAGGCAGTCAGTTCCATCTATGGTTGTAGAGCTGGAAGGAGGAAGTGGTGAAAAACAGCACCAGAGGAACAGAGAGGGATTAACACCATAGAACAGGCCTGTGTTACAGACTGTAGACAGGCCTGTGTTACAGACTGTAGACAGGCCTGTGTTACAGACTGTAGACAGGCCTGTGTTACAGACTGTAGACAGGCCTGTGTTACAGACTGTAGACAGGCCGGGCCAGCAGGCCGTCTTCTATTCCTGGCCATAGCAGAGTTTGAGCTGGAGCTGAGCAGTTTGTCCCCGACAACAACTTCAGTAACCACAAACAGCAGCTCACTTCAACTCACTCCCAGACAGCTACGCGTCCCAGGAGTGTGTACTCACACAGAAGTACACACACACGAGAGCGCACCACGCACCACGCGCGCACGCATACACACACACAGACACACACTCACACACAAACACACACTGACTGAAGCTGATAGAGAGGCAGTCAGTGCCAAGTGCTGTAGTCTCTGGAGTCATTAAAAAGCCCATGACATCATTGCACCAGGGGAGAGTGTTTAGCACTGGCTAGAGGCCTAACTCGGCGGAGAGAGAGAGATGGAGATAGAAAGAGAGAGAGAGCAATGAGGGTACAAATGAAAGCGAAAGCAATGTGTTTGATGTCTCGATCCATGCCACCCAAGACCTGTTTAGAGCGATAAACTCCAGATAGAAACAAGTGAAGGAGGAATGAAAGGGATAGATATGAGAGGCAGGGACGGCCAGAGAGAGAGAGAGAGTGAGGGAATAAAACACAGGCGGTCTGTTGCTGGTCTGACATAGAGATGAAAAGAAGAAGAGAAGGCGGGTTAGGCGTAGGAGAAACTCTGAACGTGGTCATGTAATAAGTGGCTAATAGTGTTAGCGTCACTCAATAACGTTTGCAACGGCTAACTCCTTAATTAGCGTTAGCATCATCTTCACCTTTGACCCTGGGGGTCCCTGTGGTCCTGGGTATCCTGGCTCGCCATCTTCACCCTGAGAGTGCACAAGGGGTCAACAAAGGTCAACACACAACACAAACTATATTGTATGCATAGACATCTGGGCAGATATACTGTAAACTCCATGCATGTCGAGTGTACATTTACAGTGTACTTTGTGGTGTGTGTAGGGACATAGAGACATGACTTACCGGCTTTCCAGGTAAACCTGCTTGTCCCTGTGAATGACAAAGAGATATAGTTGGCACATAATCTCTAAACTTGCCTGCACGTGCTAGTGCCCAAAACTAAATAGCACGACTCTAGATGCAGTACCGAGAAACATTAAAATGTGTATAACACACTCACCTCCATACCATCGTGACCAGGGAAACCCTGTGGAGAACCAAGCAGAAAATCACACATCCAGGTCCCCATAGACATTGTGTATTCTGAGGAGTAGCCACTGGAGGTCAGTGTTTTATCAGCCCACACAGAGATATGGTTAAGTGCCTGCCATCATGTTATGCATGTCCAGCTGTTTTTGGCTCTATCTTCCTAAGCTGGAGGACATGTACCTCTGCTTACAATGAACCAAGTGTGTGAGAGATGTTATGTATGTCCAGCTGTTTTTGGCTCCATCTTCCTATGCTGGAGGACATGTACCTCTGCTTACAATGAACCACGTGTGTGAGAGATGTTATGTATGTCCAGCTGTTTTTGGCTCCATCTTCCTATGCTGGAGGACATGTACCTCTGCTTACAATGAACCACGTGTGTGAGAGATGTTATGTATGTCCAGCTGTTTTTGGCTCCATCTTCCTATGCTGGAGGACATGTACCTCTGCTTACAATGAACCACGTGAATGAGACATGTTTTACATGAATATGGCTTTGGGCATACATAACCCCTCATTATTTTCTCTATAAGAAGACATTCTATGACTTCATATACACAATCAGGTATCACACACAAACAAACACAGAGCGTCTTCCTTTTCAAACTTCTTGGCTCCAATGGTGATTAGAATGAATCCACTAAATACAACTTTTGACTGTGTGTGTGTGTGTGTGTGTGTGTGTGTGTTTAGTTTTACTATCCTTGTGCAGACCATAAGTCCTCACAAGGATAATAAAACAAGGACATTTCACCGTTCCCCACAAGGAAAAAGGCTATTTTAAGCTTAGGGGTTAAGTTTAGGGTTAGGGTTACAATTAGGGTTAGGGTTACAATTTGGGTTAAGGGTTAGGTTTAGGGGTTAGGTGTTTGGGTTAGGTTTAGGGGTTAGGGATTTGGGGTTAAGGTTAGGGTTAGGGTTAGGTGTCAGGGAAAATACGATTTTGAATGGGAATCAATTGTTTGGTCCCCACAAAGATAGTAAAACAAACAGTGCTTGTGTGTTCCAGGTGGATGTATTGTATGCTTGGTACAGAACCATGTGTATTGAAATCATCCATGGAGAGGCCAGGAGAGCTGTACTGTTTAAGTAGCCCCTCATACAGACAGACAGCTCTTTGTCTCTTTGGCACGTTGTCTGTTTATCTACACACTCAAGCACTTACTGCTCTACTGTACTAAATATTATTATGAATGTGAAGTTACGCTAACTCTCTCCCCATTTTCTCCATTGACTACTTGAGAACAGGGACGTATTCCATCTGGCTTCCTTGTGGGGCGGTGTGCACGCATGTACGCACACCGCCCCACACACTCTCCCCTCACCCTTCACCTTTGGACCCTATTGTTTACTTGTTTCCCTCTCACCCATAACTCTTCTCTTCTCTCCACTCCAGTCTCTTACCTTTCGATGCCACTGGGCAATCTTTTCTCAAGTCCTCTGCCCTCTCTCCTTTACCCTCCTCCTCTTATTATCTTATGCCACAGAACAGCCTCTGTGCTCTCTCTCTGCCCCCCCCCCCCCCCTCTTTCTCTTTCTCTCCCTCTCCCCCCCCCCCCTCTATCTGTCTCTGTAATGAGGAGGGTTTGAGGTCATTAACTAGGGAGAACGAGTAGAACAACAGATCCTGTCCTCCTCTGCTTTTCTCTCTCACACATCTGTCTACAACATGGACAGGGCTCGCAGCCTCTACGTTGCTTTGTTTTGTTGTTTTCTGCTCTGGAACAGGACAATGTTAAATGAAAGGACAAGCAATTTGTTTACACCCTCATTTATGAATCAAGTCTGTTTTTTAGTCCTCCCCTGCACTTAGTTCCTTGTTTTTGTAGCCAGCCCTCCTCTTGCCCTGACTAACCGACATTTTCATTACAGTCCAGCTTCAACACCATGCCAACTGCCAATATGGGTAACAGTGCATTCGTTTGTGATCTTGGATAAACACAATTGACCTTAACCTCTCCCCCCTGCTCCTCCTCCCACTGCTCTCCAACCACAGTTTGAGGCAGTGGCTCCAGATGAAATTACCCCAGGCTGGTTTAAAGTTAATCTAGAGAAACAGTGGCGGCCCAAGGCTAAAGATCTATTGTTTGCCGAGGCAGGAAAACTGTGGGTGAACCCAGAGAGAGTGCCATATCTGTTACAGGGGCACAGAGTGACCGGGCTGGGGTAGGGGGAGAGTGGGGGAGAGTGGGGGAGACTAGGGCCAACTGGTGGGAGACTGGGGCTAGCTGGATCACTTTGTGGCCTTCTGTTACAGAAACCAGATGAGGCCAGGAGCGAAGCGTCTATTTTGGGCTGTTTTAAGGAAGCCGCAGCTCGCTGGCAACCACAGTAGGCTCTGTCGATGTGGGTTCACTGCACTCTTATTAGACCCTTTCCCCTCACCATCCCTCACTGTCACGCCTATGTGGTCAACACGACCAGGTCAACACTATTGTGGTCAGCAGAGCTATTGATGACAGGTGTTGGAGTGACCAGAAACTTAGTGGTGTTAACCTAGTTCTCCATCATCAGCTGCATGGAACTAAGAGAGGACGCGGTATTGGTTAATAGAGGACGCAAGAGAGAGAGAGAAAAAGAGCGAGGGGAAAAAGGGAGGAGATAGCGACGGAGACAATGGGAATTTATGCGTGTGTGTATGTGGTGTGTGTGCATGCATATGGGTTACATTTGTATATTCTACCTTTACCTGTATGTGTGTGTTTATATGTGTGTGTAAGGTAATGCTGTTACCTGTTCTCCAGCGGGGCCGCGGGGCCCGTCCTTGCCTGTGTTCCCAGGAGGGCCTCTAGGGCCAGGGGACCCTGGGGGTCCGGGGGGGCCTGGAGGGCCAGCTGACCCCTGGTCACCCTGCAAGACAACAAAGGGATAAGAGAGGGAAATAATGATAGAAGAAATGAAAGAAAGATGGTGACAAACAAACACGCACGCACACACACACACGCATGCACACGCACACATACATACACACACACACACGCGCACACGCACACACGCACGCATGCACACACACGCACACGCGTACACGCACACACGCACACACACACGTTTAGTTTTTCTCTCCAGAAAATACATTATTTACCATATGACACACACAAACACACCCAAACGTACACATGCAAACTCTCCCAGGCACGAGATGAGTTAACTAAGTATTAAACACAACATTAACTGAACTGTGAAATGAAGTGTTTCATTTCATCCTGCGGTTGTTCTAGCCAAAATGAACCACCTCACATGAAAGGGTATTTTACCAATGGAATTACAATTTACAAGGCAAAAACGTCCTTCCTTGCCAGTTCAGAATTTCCCTTAACCCACTTAGCGCTACATCCCACTAAGGCATTTCCACACCAGTATTTTCACACTGTGGTGAAGTAATCTAATCTAATGGTTAAAGTAAACCCTCTTCATGTTAGTGTTTCCCTGCTCTGTTCTTGTAAATCCATTGCTTTAACTCATGGTATTCACATGGATATTCCCAGAACTCAATCACAGACATACTGTATGTGCTGGTCTGGGCCTGTGTGTTGTGGTGAGATGTGTGAGAGAAGGCCCTTTTCATTTAGACTGATACTATGAAGGTCTTCATCCACCAGACTCTGTTTCCCTACGTAGATAATTAACATAGTTCTGGAAGGCAGCGGACTCCACCTTCAAAGCTGTTCAATTCCCAATATAATGAAAAGCACACAATCCTAAAGCCGCTCTAACATGTTGCCCTGTAGTCTTCCTGAGATATTTTCTATTTGTTTTGTCATGTTACAAAATAGACACAATAGAAACACACACACACACACACACACACACACACACACACACACACACACACACACACACACACACACACACACACACACACACACACACACACACACACACACACACACACACACACACACACACACACACACACACACACACACTCACACACACACACACACACACACACACACACACACACACACACACACACACACACACACACACACACACACACATTAAACAGAACACAGCACATGTGCATGAGGAGATAGATGAACTGAGAGAAAGCAGCAGAGAGATGTGGAAGTGTGAGGGAGCAACAGAGAGAGAGAGAGAGATAATGAAGAAAAGGCTGAGAGATATGATATCAAGCAGTGAATAAGAGACATCAACCAGCAGTGAAAGGGTTAAAGGTGGTTAGAGGTGCACACATGCCTTAGTGGAGGTGTACCTTCATCAAGCGTCTCTGAAAGTTGGACTGGTCACCAGACATAAAGCCATGGTCATAGCGGGGAAAGACCATCTGAACCAGGAGAACAGAAGAGGAGGAGGAGGAGGAGGAGGAGGAGGAGGAGAGGAAAAAGGAAGAGTAGGGATGGAGGGAAGCACAGAGAGGGTGCAGAGCAGGAGATTGAAAGAGAAAGAGACAGAGTGGTGGATAGAGAAAAAGAAATAGAGGGAAAGAAAAATAAAGAAATCAGTGATTAAATAAGTCAGGGACCGATTTCAGGCTGAAGTTTCCCTCCATTCTCCAAGGAGAGACAGAGTGAGGTGCTGAGAAGAGCTCGACCGACAGAGTAAGCTTCCAGGTAAGAGGTCAGGGTTGATAGGTCAGGGTTGAGAGGTCAAAGGTGACCCAGCAACTGTAGTCCAGCAGAGAGAGACAGGCAGGTCAGCAGAGGCCTGCTGGGAGGACAAAGCTACGGAGGGGCGCGAGGGACAAACCTTAACGGTGAGGATCTGATTACTGTGCAGACCTGCGTATGAGTTGTGGGGAGGAGGGCCCTGGGGGAGGAGGGGGGAGGAGAGGGGAGAAACACAGAGGAGGGTGAGTCACCTGTTGGAGAAAAGGTGGAGCACCATGTGGCTACTGTATATGCACGGTAACAAGGTCGCAGACCTCAAGTAGCAGCTAACTACCGAAGATAAATGTACAACAGGTGTGTGACAGTCCATTAGCCACATGGGTGGCTATGATGTTAAAATGTAGAAGGATTGATCTGTATACTACCGGTACGCATATCTCTTCATACCCAGTTAGACATAGCCACTAAATAGTCATCATATAGCACCAACTATAAATAATAATGTATAGTCGGGGCTGGGACTTTTCCATTATCTATCCATTCATTCTCTAGGAAATCAATATCTACGTATATGTGAACCAGTCTGTACCTATTTGCTGTATATGTCCCTTTCTTTCTTTGTAAACCAATATCTGTGTGACTCACTCTATAATAATGCTTATCTTTAAATACAACCCACAGAGAAGGCTGTGTTTGGAGGCTGTGTTTTGTTGAGCCCAACAGACAGTAACTATGATCATTTCAACTCAAGCTGAAAAGAACATAGAAAGTCTGTCGGCAGATAACTCATACGGAGGCCTGCATCTCTGGTTGAGTTCCCTCCCTCACAAAACAAATGGATGGGAGAGAGGGATGGGAGAGAGGGAGAGAGAGAGTTGGTGGGCGAGGGCAAGGAAAAGGGAGAGAGAGAGAGAGAGAGAGAGAGAAAAAGATTGAGAAAGCAAAAGATGATCAGAGACACAGGGGGAGAGAGAGAGAGGGAGAGAGGGGGGGGGGGGGGGGGAGAGGGAGAAAGAGAGAGAGATATGCCAATCTGGTCATGAGGTTTCTATTAGTGGGCTGCGGTGATCGCTGGATAGCTGAGGTTTCCGACACCACAGCCTCTCATCCCCCCCTCTTCTGTCTCATTCACTCACTTATTCCTACCGTGAAGACCACATATGATCATCCCTTAGAGCACAGAGTCTCACTATAGAGTGAAAGGTTGTTACACACTCATATCCCCTATACCTCATACACACTGTACAACCTGAGTTATTTCTGACCACATGGCTCAGTGTGTGTGTGGAAAACTCTGGGTCCTACTCATCCAACATCAGGCTGACAGTAAGACAAACAATCGTCTAGCTTCTAAGCTCCTATCCACCATGCCCTCTATCTCACCCACATTGAGGGAAAGAGAGAGGAAAGCTTGGGTTGGGGTAAAACCCCACCATGGCTTGTCTTTCATCGCAGTCTGAAGATGAACCTAAATACACAGTTACTGTCTGTTGGGACGCAACAGTCAAGAGTCTTGTCTTAAAGATGGAGAGCCTCTTTAGCTAGAATGTTTGTCGCCTCCTTCAAAGGTGCCTTGAACAGCCTCGAGTAAAGTCATCTTGATATCTTTCTGTGGTAGAGTGGTGGCTGTTTTTCTATATATTATTGAGTATTTTTTCATGTCTCTGTGATCTGAGGCCACTTCTGGGCCAACACTGGCAGTAATGATGACAGATCGACAGGAAGTCACACTGACAGTGATGCATGACTACTTCCTGTTTTTGTACGTCTCCTCTTATCCTCTCCAATGGGGGCAGAGGTAGAGAGTACAGAGAGAGAGTTGGTATCAGAACCCAGTGTTGACTGAGTGTGGGATTGATAATAACATATACCATTCAGCAAATCATTTCATTCAAAGTGACTTAGTCATGCGTGCATATACACTACCAGTAAAAAGTGTGGACACACCTACTCATTCAAGGGTTTTTCTTTACGATTTACTATTTTTACATTGTAGAATAATAGTGAAGACATCACAACTATGAAATAACACATATGGAATCATGTAGTAACCAAAAAAGTGTTAAACAAATCAAAAAATATTTTATTTTGAGATTCTTCAAAGTAGCCACCCTTTGCTTTGATGACAGCTTTGCACACTCTTGGCATTCTCTCAACCAGCTTCAGGAGATAGTCACCTGGAATGCATTTCAATTAACAGGTGTGCCTTCTTAAAAGTTAATTTATTGAATTTATTTCCTTCTTAATGCATTTGAGCCAATCAGTTGTGTTGTGACAAGGTAGGGGGTGATACAGAAGATAGCCCTATTTGGTAAAAGACCAAGTCCATATTATGGCAAGAACAGCTCAAATAAGCAAAGAGAAACGACAGTCCATCATTACTTTAATACAGAAGATAGCCCTATTTGGTAAAAGACCAAGTCCATATTATGGCAAGAACAGCTCAAATAAGCAAAGAGAAACGACAGTCCATCATTACTTTAAGACATGAAGGTCAGTCAATACGGAACATTTCAAGAACTTTGAAAGTGTTCAGAGGAGACTGTGTGAATCAGGCCTTCATGGTCTAATTGCTGCAAAGAAACCACTACTAAAGGACACCAACAGGAAGAAGAGACTTGCTTAGGCCAAGAAACACAAGCAATGGACATTAGACCGGTGGAAATGTGTCCTTTGGTCTGGAGTCCAAATTGGAGATTTTTGGTTCCAACCGCCGTGTCTTTGTGAGACGCGGTGTGGGTGAACGGATGATCTCTGCATGTGTATTTCCCACCTTAAAGCATGGAGGAGGAGGTGTTATGGTGTGGGGGTGCTTTGCTGGTGACACTGTCTGTGATTTATTTAGAATTCAAGGCACATTTAACCAGCATGGCTACCACAGCATTCTGCAGTGATACGCCATCCCATCTGGTTTGGGCTTAGTGGGACTATCATTTGTTTTTCAACAGGACAATGACCCAACACACCTCCAGGCTGTGTAGGAAAACCGCAGAGTGAAGGAAAAGCAGCAAACAAGTGCTCAGCATATGTGGGAACTCCTTCAAGACAGTTGGAAATGCATTCCAGGTGAAGCTGGTTGAGAGTGTGCAAAGCTGTCATCAAGGCAAAGGGTGGCTATTTGAAGAATCTCAAATATAAAATATATTTTGATTTGTTGAACACTTTTTTGGTTACTATATGACTCCATATGTGTTATTTCAACATTATTCTACAATGTAGAAAATAGTAAAAATAAAGAAAAACCCTGGAATGAGTAGGTGTATCTAAACCTTTGACTGGTACTGTATATATATATTTTGTTTTACATATAGGTGGCCCCAGCAGGAATCAAACCCACAACCTTTGACGTTGCAAGTGTCATGCTCTACCTACTGAGCCACACAGGACCACATTGGTTAAGTGTGTACTCCTGCTATCTACTTCAGTACATGATCAAGTCCTGCTAACTTAGACAACAAATGCAAATAGTTGATATGTATACCTCAAAACTCTCATTCAGGAGCATATACTGACTCTGAGAGTACCTTCCCTCTAATTGGCTGACACTTGTCACCTAATCTATCAACACCCAATCACCCAGCAACGTGTAAATTGTCAGCTGCAAATACTGTAGCAGGCTGCGAGCTGCTTTGTTTTGGAAAAATGTGTGCTTCTAAGCAATCCTTTGTGTCTCTAAAGTTACCCAGGCAGATCGCAGCTACAGGCGCCGCATCCAAGTACAATATTTATCCTTTGGCGCAATAGCTAATGCAGAATGCAAAAGGGATTCATTACCACACAGAAAATTACCTCAATATCTAGCAGGATTGGCTGGTGGGCTGGGAAACCAAAGGGACTTATGGCTAGATAAAAGTCAGGAATTTCATCAATGTTGCTGACCATGTCGTAAATACCACTGTGTTTGTCCTCTGTTGACATATAATAGCAATATCTCGCAATATCTCACAAACACCAGAGTGTGGTTCAGAATGAGATGTGAATGAGAGACAGTAGTTGCATCCCAAATGGCACCCTAGTTCCTATATTTGGTCAAAAGTAGTGCACTATAATGGGAATAGGGTACCATTTGGGATGCATCCTCTGACAGAGAGAAAGAGCAGTAGCTGAGTATATAAAGAAGGGCTCTTACCAACAGTAGGTAGGAGACAACGTTTACCTGTAATCTGTGACCTAACCCAGAGTAACCTCATTAAGCACAGTGATAAGAAATACAGTACTGTAAACCGTTAATCTAAGGCCATGACTTCTTACAGAATCGTCCACACCAGATATGCCCAGGGGAGCAGTTTTTGGACATGCACTGAGTAAAGTAGGAGATAATTATATATATGTTAAATACAGGGATGGATGATATCACATCATGAAAAGGCAACAATGACAGCATACTCCAGATGCAGAGAGAGGTTACCCCACAATGTAAAAAGAGATGGTTTGGAGGAGACCGGTCCCCTCTGGATGCTAGTTCTGGCTCGGAGTCCTAGTTTTGGGGTTTCCACGGTGAAGTATAAGTATTTCCATCATACTTAAATGGCATAATTTCTCATATTTGACTGGAACGGGGTGGGGGGGGGTTGAGATTTGTGGAGCTTTTAAAAGCTTTTAAAACCTCATCAGAAGAAGAAGAGTGAGTTCTGTGTTCGGCCGTCGGCCGTCGTGCTAGTTACGTTGAGAAAACACGTGTACACACACGCACAAATTCACGCACCCACACACACACCACCTCGCCTAAATGATCAGATGAAATATGCAGTGTGTTAATGGTGTGTGTAAAGACCGGTAATGAAAATAAGGAACTAATGATCTGCAGTCAGTGTGTGTGTGTGTGTGTTTCTCTATGTATTTCTATGCATGTATTAACAAGGCGATGATGAATGATGAGAGCGGAGTGTTTTTCAGATGTTATAAATACTCCACAGAGAGCCAATTCCCCTCCACCCTCTCCCCATCGCCTTTATTCTCCATTTGGGATGGACCATTACCCTAATCTGCAGGGAGAGGGGGAACAGGAGGGTGAGGGAGGGAGGGGGGGATACAAACGGAGCCAGAGAACAGATTATAGAGTTTGGGAAGTTATACCTAATCGGGGAGAACAAGAGCTGAGGTGCTGTATTCATACAAACGCCCTCGTTGCTTGAATTTCCTCAGGTCAGGTGCATACATACAGTATACTGTACGTACAGTGCATTCGGAAAGTATTTAGACCCCTTGACTTTTTCCACATTTTGTTACGTTACAGCCTTATTCTAAAATGTATTAAATTGTTTTTTCCCCTTCATCAATCTACACACAATACCCCATAATGACAAAGCAAAACAGGTTTTTATTAATTTTTGCAAATATATATATATAAAAAATATATAAAATATATCACATTTGCATAAGTATTCAGACCCTTTACTCAGTACTTTGTTGAAGCACCTTTGGCAGCGATTACAGCCTCGTGTCTTCTTGGTATGACGCTACAAGCTTGGCACACCTGTATTTGGGGAGTTTCTCCCATTCTTCTCTGCAGATCCTCTCAAGCTCTGTCAGGTTGGATAGGGAGCGTACCTGCACAGCTATTTTCAGGTCTCTCCAGAGATATTAGATCGGGTTCAAGTCCAGGCTCTGGCTGGGCCACTCAAGGACATTCAGAGACTTGGCTGTATGCTTAGGGTCGTTGTTAACCTTCGCCCCAGTTTGAGGTCCTGAGCTCTCTGTACTTTGCTCCGTTCATCTTTCCCTCGATCTTGACTAGTCTCCAAGTCCTTGCCGCTGAAAAACATCCCCACAGCATGATGCTGCCACCACCATGCTTCACCGTAGGGATGGTGCCGCAGGTTTCCTCCAGACGTGACGCTTAGCATTCAGGCCAAAGCGTTCAAGCTTGGTTTCATCAGACCAAAGAATCTTGTTTCTCATGGTCTGAGAGTCCTTTTGGTGCCTTTTGGCAAACTCCAAGTGGGCTGTCATGTGCCATTTACTGAGGAGTGGCTTCCGTCTGGCCACTCTACCATAAAGGCCTGATTGGTGGAGTGCTGCAGAGATGGTTGTCCTTCTGGAAGTTTCTCCCATCTTCACAGAGGAACTCTGAAGCTCTGTCAGAGTGACCATCGGGTTCTTGGTCACCTCCCTGACCAAGGCTCTTCTCCCCCGATTGGTCAGTTTGGCCGGGCAGCCAGCTCTAGGAAGAGTATTGATGATTCCAAACGTCTTCCATTTAAGAATGATGGAGGCCACTGTGTTCTTGGGGACCTTCAATGCTGCAGACATTTTTTGGTACCCTTCCAAATATCTGTGCCTCGACACAATCCTGTCTCGTAGCTCTACGGACAATTCCTTCGACCTCATGGCTTGGTTTCTGCTCTGACATGCACTGTCAAATGTGGGACCTTATATAGACAGGTGTGTGTCTTTCCAAATCATGTCCAATCAATTGAATTTACCACAGGTGGACTCCAATCAAGTTGTAAAAACATCTCAAGGTTGATCAATGGAAACAGGATGCACCTAAGCTCAATTTCACGTCTCATATGAAAGGGTCTGAATAATTAAGGTATTTCAGTTTTCTTTTTAATTTCTAAAAACCTGCTTTCACTTTGTCATTATGGGGTATTGTGTGTAAACTGATGAGAAAAAATTAATAATTTTATACCTTTTAGAATAAGGCTGTAATGTAACAAAATACCCCACATCATTTACTTCAACAGTTAGAGAGATCGATGGAGATAGGGAAAAGGGTTGAGAGAGGGAGAGAGAGGGAGAGAGACTTACCCTGGGCCCAATGTCTCCTTGGTCACCCTGTAGAGGACACACAAGAGGACAACAACCATCAACACAAAATAAGATAATGGCTTTATTATCCCTGTTGGGAAATTTGGGTTGCTGCACTTTGCATACATAAAAACATATAATCAAGCGTAGACAAGGACATACTGACAATAACAACTGAACATACCTTATCTCCCTTGAGTCCGGCTGGTCCCTGGAGAAAAAGGAGAAATAATGAGAGACAGTAGGTTAGACAGAAGAAAAAAAAATCACTTCTTATAAATCAGTTCTTTTCTGTGTGTGACGCTAATCATCAGTGGAAAAATAATATTCTGACAGGATCTTTTTAAGAAGACTCTGGGGTGATCTAACTCCAACAATAAGATACATATCTCCTTGATTAACTATTAACAACCAGGGAATGGCATTCAATCAAACAGAATCACGCAAGGTGATGATTTTGTCCCATACAGTGGCTTGCAAAAGTAATCACCCCCCTTGGCATTTTTCCTATTTTGTTGCCTTACAACTTGGAATTAAAATTGATTTTTGGGGGGTTTGTATCATTGGATGGGTTGCGCTGGTGTACAGCAATCTTTAAGTCATACCACAGATTCTCAATTGGATTGAGGTCTGGGCTTTGACTAGGCCATTCCAAGACATTTAAATGTTTCCCCTTAAACCACTAAAGTGTTGCTTTAGCAGTATGCTTAGGGTCATTGTCCTGCTGGAAGGTGAACCTCCGTCCCAGTCTCAAATCTCTGGAAGACTGAAACAGGTTTTCCTCAATAATTTCCCTGTATTTAGTGCTATCCATCATTCCTTCAATTCTGACCAGTTTCCCAGTCCCTGCCGATGAAAAACATCCCCACAGCATGATGCTGCCACCACCATGCTTCACTGTGGGGATGGTGGATACATAGTTTGGCCTTTGTCGAGTCAAGCTTAAACTATGTATTTAGATTGTAGTTATGTATTGTAGGTAGTTATCGTGGGTTGTTGTATGTAATTATTGTAGGTTAGTATTGTATTCGGCTGAGCCCGGTGAAGCAGGAAGCTAGCTAATGAGGTAGAACTGTGTTGTTCGGTATGGAGACTGGAGAGGAACCAGTCACTATTATCGCTAAGGGGTTGGCAGCCACAGCACACTGAAGCTATGCTTTGACTGAGCTAATGCTATATTGACATGCTGTGTGTGATAGGGATGATTTGACTGGTTGACTGGCTGAGTAGTTCCCCTATGGACAGTGGACTCATAGATGAGCTAACCCTCGCTACGGGCCATCCTCTCGCCCACCTCTCAGTCACACTGAACCATCTGATGACAGGTGGCACTGGGACTGTGAACGTGGCTCCAGACCGCAGACCGCACTATGATCACAAACCCACTGTCATCGACCGTACTGGAGAGCTGTAGGGGACATCTGCTAGTAATGTCCTGCTGGTCGACAGGCTGAGCTGGGCTCAGTGTGTGTGTGTGTGTGTGTGTGTGTGTGTGTGTGTGTGTGTGTGCATGTGTGTGTGAGAAAGAGTATTTCTGTGTTTCTCTCCTAGACTGGGTATGCTGAAGTTTCAGCCTTAAGACAGGGAAAGGAAGTGAGTGGAGAAGGGGGAAAAGTGTGAGGGAAAAAGAGGGGGTAGTGTGAGGGGAAAAGAGGGGGTAGAGTGAGGGGGAAGGGGGGTTGGTGTGAAGGAAAAGGGGGGATAGAGCGAGGGGAGAAGGGGGGATATTGTGAGGTGAGATGGGGTAGAGTGAGGGGGAAAAGAGGGGATAAGGGTGAGGGGTAATGCAATTCCCCACTTGTTGACAGGGAGAAGCTTAAATTCTGCTCTCTTCCATTTCCTTCAGGCCCAGATAGACAGAGAGACAGAGAGACAGAGAGGAAGAGAGACAGAGAGACAGAGAGACAGAGAGGAAGAGAGACAGAGAGAGAGAGACAGAGAGGAAGAGAGACAGAGAGGAAGAGAGACAGAGACAGAGAGACAGAGAGACAGAGAGACAGAGAGACAGAGAGGAAGAGAGACAGAGAGGAAGAGAGACAGAGAGGAAGAGAGACAGAGAGGAAGAGAGACAGAGAGTTAAAGAGATAGAGAGACAGAGGAAGAGAGACAGAGAGACAGAGAGACAGAGAGACAGAGAGACAGAGAGGAAGAGAGACAGAGAGGAAGAGAGGGGAAGAGAGGGAGAAAGGGAGGGGGGAAGATCAGGGCACGAAGCTGTCTGGACCTCCAACCTCTCACTCTTCTTCTTTTTCTCTCTCTCTTCTTTTGCTCTCTCCTCTCTCCTCTCAAAGTCACTTGCCCTGGACATTTTTTATCCTCCATTTATCCTTTCTCTTTACCACTTCCCTCTCCTTATCTCCCTCTCTTCCTCCATTTCCACCTTTCTCTTCCTTCCCTCTTCCACTCACATCCCTCTCTCCTGTCCCTCCTCCTCTAAGGTGTGGCGTGTTTTGAGGTCGCCCGTCAGTAAAAACACAGTAAGAAGGCCTGTGACAACCCCAGCTTGACATCTTCTTTAGCAGTAAACAACTGATTAATGATGTTTGGGGAAAGTGCTATTCAAACTGCTCTCAGTGCTCTGCAAGTGTTTTATGTTTCAGTGGATAAATGGGTCCTCTCTTGGTGGCTGAGGCTGAGCAAGGGGGCCGTAGTAATGCCTTTTTAAAGAGCCTCTGTCAAAAGTAATAAACTCTCTCTCTCTCTTTTCCACCCTCTCTCTCTCTCTCTCCTTTGCGTTGTGTGTAACCCATTCTCTTCACCTCGGCTGTTCCCCCTATCTCCAATCTCCTTTCTCCCTGTGAGTGAGTGTGTGTGTGTAGGGCAGTGTGTTGGGGAAGTGGACCGCCAGGGACTGGCTGATAGATGGGCCCCAGTGCTGGAGTGTATAGGAGTTTCAGTGCTCTGTCCTCAGGCAGAGCTGAGCCATGACTCCAATGAGGTCTGGAGAGGCTGGAACAACTTTTGGCTGGATTACATGATTGCTACTTATGGTAACCTGGCCAACTCACTATAGCTGTATTTTCCAACTGGGACAATAAATAACGATTGATGACATGCAGAAACGAGTCACCTGGCTTACAGATTCCAATACTCACCTGGGTTCACAGACTTAAATACATGAACATGTGTAGAATATTATATTATATCCCTGTAACTTTGATGTGTTTCCCACTCACAACAACATGACAACCACTGCAGGAAGGAGAGGAATGAACGTACCTGACTTCCTTTAGGACCCGGGAGACCCTATGAAGAGGAGAGAGAGTCACAGAGGTGAAACCAATCAAAGATTGCAGTAAAATTTGAGGATGTTTCATTCATCTGTCAAATAGATACTCACTGGTTTGCCATCCAATCCAAGCGGGCCCTACAGAGAGATGGGGAGGGAGAAAAGAAGAGAAAAAGAAAAGAGACAGATTAACCCATGTGTTTTGAGCAGTGATTGCCCCAGAGATCCATTAGAGAACAGCCTATAATGTGTGAGCGTGTGTGAGTCAATGAAGTATAAAATGAGTCAATGGCTGCTAGTAAATCTCACTGATGACTCCGATAGAGTAAAGGAGGACACTGTTTCTGTTAGCCAAACCAACAATGTCACCCCTCTAGTACAACATGATACAGCCTGGGGCTAGGGTAATTTATGGTGTTTGCATTCTCTCTGTGTGTCTGTCTCGTATAAAACTATTGGAAGACACACACACACACCCACACACACACACACACACACACACACATACACACACACTCTAGGCAGACCAAACATCTGTAACAGCTAGGTAATGAAACTGAGGTCATAAACAAATAGATAACAAAAGGTTAGAAAAACACAACGTGGAGGTAGAGGAGGAAAGGAAAAAGACAGAAGGTGAGTTTAAACACATTTTATATCCTGCCCCATTTGGTGTGTGTGTGTGTGTGAGGAGGGTGAGGGCATGTCTCCTTCTATGGACTGTGAGTGGACATGTCCCAGCTGCAGATAGCACGCCTCTGCACCACCCACTCACACAGGCACGCACGCATGCAGGCTCACACACACACACAAATGTCCCGACTGTACCCAGCACTAAACACCCACAGTATGTGTCCCAGAGTACATCACTTCATATAGTCTGCATTACTGCAGAGTGCATCACTTCAAGCTATGGCCTGTGTAATGTATATAAACAGAGAGAGGTAGAAGTTAAGACTGTCTTTAGTCGCTGTCCACTCCCGCAGAGGTGCTGAAATAGGAGTCAGACCTGGGACACGTTCAGTTGCCAAACGTTGTCGAACAGCTCTGACCCCTGACCTCTGAAGACTTACAGAGGGAAGAATGAGAAATGTTATCTTCAGCTCTCCGTTTTACCAGCCCCTAGGGTACGTTGCACAGAAGCGCCTCGAAGCGAAATGCTACGACTGCGTCTGTGCCTTCATGCTTTGATGGATGGCAGGAGGACAGACGGATAGGATGGTGGAGCGGGAAAGAAAGTTATATTTTAGGAAAGTCGTTTTTACTGTTCATAGTCTCCCTTTGGTCTCATAATGAGATGGCATGGTCCTAGATAAGCTATGCATTTCTTCCTGTAAAACACAGAGGTTTTTGAAGACCTGTAATGTCTCCTTGATTACATGGGCCCTTATGGTTTAATTAGCAACCCGAAAGCTTGGGCCTGTAAGGTTCTATCTGCAAAAAGATGATTCTGAGATAATTGGCTTTAAAGTTCCGAACCCTCATTGGTTTTATTGTTGTCAGCAATTTTTATCTTGTATTCCTTGGAACTTACCAACATGAATTTGGGTATTTAGAGTACTATATAGGTAGATATCATTGAACAGAATAAGGCTATGTCAATAACTAAATGTTGACAAAAATGCAGATAGAACCTTATAGTTACTGACTTATAATTGGGAAACCAGATGAATGGTATCAGATGTCAATGATTTCAAGCATGCAAGCCTTAGAAGCAAAACAAAGCAGATCCTACAGCCCACCAGGACTGGAGCTGTGTGTCAGAAGTGTAAGCGAGTGACAGTGTGTGTGTGTGTGTGTGTGTGTGTGTGTGTGTGAGTGTGTGTGTGTGGTAATGCAGGGCTGAATGCTCCACAAACCCTAATTTCCTTCAATGAATACCACTGTGGTACTTAACACGGACGTGCAGGGCAGACAGTGGCTTCATTGCCCTGTGAAACACACCTCCCTGTGTGCGCGCGTGTGTGTATGCGTCTGTCTGCCTATCTGTGTGTGTATGTGTGTGTGGGTGATACGTCTGGGAACGTTTAAGCAGTCCTGGCCCCCCGAGACTCGTCAGAATGAGTAGATGAGGTGCGCACAGTGAGGTCACCGTCGGCAGGAAGACTCTGAACCAGACCAAAGGAAGATTTACTAGCCCCAACAAGCCACACAGCATTCTGTGAACTAGACATGTGTGTGTTTGTTCTCTGTGGGACCGTATGTGAGTGTGTCTACGTCTGTGTGTGTGTTCTACGTCTCTGTGTGATTGTATGTGAGTGTGTCTACGTATGTGTGTGTGTGTCTCTGTGTCTGTGAAAGTCTACATCAAACTATTAAACCTATAATCTTTGATGACAGTTACACAGTATTTTAACCTTCTGAACTTGTGCTCTGACATCCAAACTGGAATATTAGAATAAAAAAAGAACCCAAACAATTCTCTACAACTGCGAAACAGTGGATAATATCTATTTTAACAAAAAAACAAATCTATGAAAGTCTATGTGATTGATAAGAGGATGCTACATTTATAAAGGTCCACTTCCATCCTGAATAGGGACATCACTACGGTCAGATATGACTCTATCAGAGGAGCATTATGGGCCAGTGGAGGACTGTAATGTCAGGATCATGTGGGACAGAGCCTGTGGGTGTGTGAGTGTGTGTGTTTGTGTGTGTGTGTGTGTGTGTGTATGTGTGTGTGTGAGTGTACAGTAGTTTTTGCTGTATGAGATTGGACCACTGGTGGACCATTTCTACCCCCATCTCATGAGGTAAAACCAACACAACAGACGGCGAGGCGGAAAAATAGAAAGCTGGAATGCAAATAAAATTAAGACCGAACAAAAAGGCAGCGCAACTCTGCCAAGATCTCTTCAGCTCATACCACAAAGGGAATGAGCAACAGAGACAGACAGAGAGAGAGAGAGAGAGAGAGAGAGAGAGAGAGAGAGAGAGAGAGAGAAGGGAGTGAGAGAGACAAAGAGAAGAGAGTGAGAGGGAGAGAGAAAGAAAGAGTGATAGAGAGAGAGAGAGAGAGAGAGAGAGAGAGAGAGAGAGAGAGAGAAAGAGAGACAGAAGGGAGAGAGAGAGACAAAGACAAGAGAGAGCGGGAGAGAGCGAAAATAGTCCTCAAATTACCACTAAAACCTCAAGTAGGGGAGAAGGGAACATGGAATAATGCCTTTTTGTCTGTGGGTTTTTGTCTGTTTGTATTCATAGTGTCCTTGGCCACATTGCCCCTTGTCCCACAGCAGATACTAATCAGGGAGGATTCTGGGAGCTGTGACTCTGCCTACATAAGCATTCCGCCCAATTAGACAGCTTTTAAACACATTTCTGGAAAATGACTTTGGCAGCAGGGGGTTTGGGTATGTGTCTGTGTGTGTGTGGAGCAACGCCCCTCCTTGTTTCAGCATAGTATAGAAGAGGTCTGAACTATGTGTTTAATACGCTCCCTATTGCTGCAAGGCCTAATTATACTGTTAGGGTTCACAGAGCTGAGAGAGCTGATGCCTGGGTGTGAACATGAAGGAAAGCTACAGGTCTACAGGAGCAGACAGACAACACATGGTAACACATTCATAATTAGCGTGATTGAGCTTAATTGATATTGGGACATCAGAGAGACAGGGGAGGGAGACTATGCACTAATGAGGTGTGAGAGGTGGGGTTTCTTTTCTCTCTCTCTCTCTCTCTCTCTCTCTCTCTCTCTCTCTCTCTCTCTCTCTCTCTCTCTCTCTCTCTCTCTCTCTCTCTCTCTCTCTCTCTCTCTCTCTCTCTCTCTCATGTATACTTATCACAGGAGGAGACAAGGCATGTCCATCACTTGATGCAAGGTGAGGTCAGGTGAGAGGGAGAGGGATTGAAAAGAGAGAGATTGGCGATCTAAAGAAAGGGATCAGAGAGAAGGAGAGTGGGGTCGAATACAGGGAAAAGAGGACCAGCCACATCTGGATCTAATGCAGAAATCCAGCCATCCACCCTCTTCGTCTTCTGTCTGTCTCTCTCTCTCTTTTCGCGGCAGTGGAAATATTTTATTGGACTATATATGCATTAGTGATACATGACAATCATTCTCTTATTTCAAAAATTCTAAAGGCGCATTTCTTCGATAGCTGGCATATCCCGAACTGAAGAGCACTATAACGCATACCAGAGCTGAACTTAGGAGAGAAAATCACTGACATGCTGGAAGACTGATGCTTTTGATCTGTGCAGTGGCCTCGGAGGAAGAACAATAAGATAACTTCAGTGTTTGAGCTGTATCAGAAACATTGTCCATCAGTCTGAGAAGTGACACACGAATAAACAATGTAGTCTGTGCATATGAATGAGTGTGTGTCTGTGCATGAGTGTGTTGGCATGTAAGTGTATGCATGTGTGTGTATGTGAGTGAAAGAGAGCATGTGTTTGTGTATGTATGGGTGTGTGTTTGTGTGTGTAAGTGCATGCACGTGTGTTTGTGAGTGAGAGAGTGTGTGTATGTGTGTTTGTGTGTAATTGTAAGTGTATGCACGTGTGTGTGTGTGTGTCAGTGGGAGAGACAATGTGTGTGTGTCTGTGTTTACTTGTCCATGTTGTTCTCAGACATGCAGGTTTTAATTGTTTGACAGTGGAGTGACTCTGTGTTGAAACTCTAACTCACAGGCTATGATTTATGACAGAAAGTTGCACATACGGACTTGTCATTAACTCTGTTTACCATAATGCTAATTCTTCAAGCCAACCCAGCACCCAAATGAATTAATGAGCCGAACGCATGTTAGCCATGTGTCTCTCTCCCTCCCTCCCTCTCTCTCTCCCTTCTCTCTGTTTCTCTTTCTCTCTTCAGTCTCTCTCGCTCTCTTTCTCTCTTCTGTCTCTCTCTCTTTCTCTCTCTCTCACCTTCTCTCCCTCTGTCTCTCTCTATATTACTCCTTCTCTCTCTCTCTCTCTGAGGATCAGGTGGTCTCTTAGTTCCTGGTTGACACCTCCAGTAAGGTAGTCGGTAGGGCAACAGTATATCACTTCTTCACCTCTCGCTGACATCTGCTGGCTCCTGGCCTCAAGCTCAGCCAATCAGATGTAAAACCAGTGAGAGAGAGAGAGAGCAAGGTGTAGGAAAAGGAGATAGTATTATTTCAGGGAAAATAACATTTAGTTGGTAAACTAGGGTTGCAAAGCTACCGGTAATTTACCAAAGTTACCGTAATCTTCTGTAATTTTGGTAATTAACAGGTAATCTATGGTAGTTTTGGTCATTTATACTTGAATAACTTTTAAAAAATGGATTCATATATAGTATTCATTTTGTCCATGAGTTTCAAGGGGATAGACCATATGGTTCAAGAGACAATAGCCTAATGAAAAAAAGATCTACTGAACAATGGTATTATTTTCAATTAACTCTGCAACTCTTCCAACTATTGACTTTTTTCTAAACTGGCATCAGTTTGGCGACAAAACATTTACAACAAAGACATATTGACAAAGTAAAATAAAAGTGATAAAATATATAAAGGATATTTAATGCTGGAACCCTCATATTAAACAACAATGCTATTCAATAAGTTGATTGTTTATAATTAGGATACATTTTTACAGTGTTGTCATTAAATTGTTTATTTTAAAATCATCTTATTGATCATCTTATGTAAATGTGATAAGGCCACACAGAAGGTGATTATGGACAGAGTTTGGACAGAGTTTATGTGCACAATTGCTTTCTTTCCTCAACAATCACGCAAACACACACACACACACACACACACACACACACACACACACACACACACATACAGACTTGAGGGAAGTCAGAGAGCAGATTGCCAGAGAGAGAGAGAGAGAGAGAGAGAGAGAGAGAGAGAGAGAGAGAGAGAGAGAGAGAGAGAGAGAGAGAGAGAGAGAGAGAGAGAGAGAGAGAGAGAGAGAGAGAGAGAGAGAGAGAGAGAGAGAGAGAGAGAGAGAGAGAGACAGACAGACAGACAGACAGACAGAGAGACAGAGACAGAGAGAGAGAGACAGAGAGAGAGAGACAGAGAGAAACACAGACATAGAAACACAGAGAGAGAGAGACAGAGACATAGACAGAGACAAATACAGAGACAGAGAGAGACAGACATAAACAGAGAGAGAGAGAGAGAGAGAGAGAGCGAAAGAGAGAGAGCGAAAGAGAGAGAGAGAGAGAGAGAGAGAGAGAGAGAGAGAGAGAGAGAGAAAGACCTAGAGAGACCGAGAGAGACAGAGAGAAGCCAGCTCATGTGGACTCTAGCTAGACCTCCAGTAACAGTGTGGGAAACAGGATCATCAGACCATGGTAAATGAACCAGGTTGCTGTCTAAGCTAATGAACTACATGATTCATCTACTGTGTATTCTACTGAAACTCACACTCTACCAGAGATCTCACAGGAGTGTCTCAGAGAGCTAACTGTATTGGACTGTTTCTAGATCTGAAGTGAACCATGAATACGTTACTGTAAAGCAGGGCAGGGGGAGAGGGTGGCAGGTTGGGGTTAGAATGGTGAACCAATTGGAAGAACAGACACTCATAATGAATGATGGTATGAATAGAGTTTGTTGGCGTACTGTAATACTCACCAAGCGTACTCACGTACAGACACAGACATGTACGTATATACCCAAACAAATAAAGCCACACATACCCAAACACACACAAGCTTGAGCAAAAACAGACAAAAGCATACAAACAGACACACTCTCTCTCTCATGCGCACACACACATTTTTGCCCCCACCTGTGTGTAATTAGTAGCAGGCATTTCCTGTCAAGAAGGCTTCCCGGTGCCAGGCAGTGCAGAGAGCAGCCAGGCAGCCCTGGGAATCTGGGAACCCCATACAGGCTGGACTTCCCAAAATTCCCAATAACTGTTACCATGCGTAACATTTTAGTAGACACTCTTATCCAGAATGACTTACAGTAGCGAGCAGATACAGTTACATACTGGTCCCCCATGAGAATCAAACCCACAACCCTCGTGTTGCAAGCACCATGCTCTACCAACTGAGCCACACTGGACTATCTTAACCCGTAACCAGTAGGAGCAGTAATACACAGGATTCTTATTGCCCTGGGTGTGGTTTCAAAGCCAATTATACACTTTGACAGGGAAGCTACCTTTGTGATTATTTTGGTTAACAAAACCCTCCAGGTCACACGAATGTCTAAATCTAGATAGAAAGTATGTAAAAATTATAATGGATCTATTTTCAGGCACGGAAATTGATTCTGAATTTTTTTTTTGAAATCCTGATATGGGCCTCGAGCCCAAAAGTTTGCCCACTCCTGGTTTAAACATACTGTATACTCTAATACACTGGCTAATGCTAGGCTAGGGCTGGAGAGTGGATGTCTCTGGTGGGATGTAAACATGGTGGCTGGTAACAGTGAGAGTACATGGGGCAGAGCTGGGGGTCAAAGGTGAAAGGTGAGGAGGTGTCGTGGAAGCGTCAGAGGTCGGCCGCGCCCTCTGTGCGGTTGCAGAGTGACTCGTAGAGTTCAGAGGTCAGTGAGAAGTTAGAGAAGGCCTGCTTGAATTCCTGCAGGGGGCAGTAGACTCCACTACAGCCTGGAATCAACTGGTCCTTGCCAATGTAGGACACTTTGACAAAGGCTTCTTTGGTCTGCCTGTGTTGATGCAGCTCCAGGGTGATGTCAGTGGCGTACGGTGGCCATCGCATGTCAAAAACCCCCAGAGCCATGAGACAGGGGATCAGAGTGGTGTAGTGGGCAGAGGAACAGCTTCCTGTTGAGCTCTGAGGTTGAGCCCTGCAGTTTGTCTTTTATGTTGCCAATCAGGGTGTGGAAGAGGGGACCCACACACAGCTGCAGGTTCTCCCTCTTGCTGGGTTCGTAGATGTGACAGATCATCTCCAAGGCTCTCTGCTCCACTGTGCTCCTCCAGGAGTCCAGGACTGGTGGGCAGGGCAGGCCGTGTGTCTCTCTGGCCATCAAGTCATCCCTGATGGATGAAGTCAACACTTTGGTGGGCAGTGATGCCCAGAGCACTCTGGTTGCTCCTCAGGTCCGCAGCGATGTCTGGCAGAGTGGACGACTCCGCCCAGCGATGACCGCTGAGGAGTTTGAGCAGTCTGCACTCGTGGTAGTTAGGATACAGGATCTCTGACTCTGCCTCAATGATCAGAATGGGAACTGTCCTGCCACCAGACACTGTCCTCACAATGTTAGTGGACCTCTGTAGGGCTGAAGGTAGGGTTGATGAAGTCCGTGTCCTGGATGTACCTCTTCCTCAGCCTCTCTCCTAGCTCATACAGCTGCTGCATGCCCACCGTGGTCAGCTGACCTGGGAACATACCCCTGGTCAGTATGTTGGCCCGGTAACTGTCCTCCACCGGTGAGGAGGGCCATGGACCTCCTTCCAAGTCTGTAACCATGTAGTTGATCTGTGTGTGTGCTGGGAGTTCCAGGAGGTTAGGCACCCACTGGGCCTCCATGACATCCGCTCCGTGGCGGTACAGGACTTGCACGAGTTTGAGCTTGCAAGGAGAAGGTAGTATGCAGAGTCATTTCTGTCTTCTTCTGAGACCAGAGCATGGTTCCAAACGCCATAGACACCAAGCCCAGAACACCTGCTTTGGTCCAGAGGTTCCACATCCTCATTATTACTCTGCTGTCTAACAAAAATAGTCTCCTATAAGGACAGCCAGCCCAGGAACTCTCAAGATCATCAACCAACTAAATAAAATCACCCTAGATGGAACGAGTCACGTTCACCCGACACTAACTAAAACACTAATCATCACGAAGCAGACTGCAGAGACCAGAGAGGGAATCATGCCCATACTGAGAGTTGGAGGTTCCCATATGACCACTAGAGGCCACCAGATGAAAGAGTGACAACTCCACACTATACCCAACTAGGTTATCACTTGAACAGAAATCGAATCGACCTATTGGTCTGAGGTTACAATGGATTGTTTGAAAGTAGATTAACTATTTAACTCCGGACCCTCAAAGACTGGCTGATGACACTTGATGAAACAACCTATTAAACTGAACCAGTTAATCATTTGAGCGTCACACTGAAAAATCTTCTAACGCGACACTGCTGCTGTGTCTCTGATCTGTCTGCTGTTAGCAGGCAGCAGCCATGATGTTATCATTACAAGACATGTGGTGCTGGGAACAGACCTGGGGGGATAAACCAATTAGCCCGCACTAATCACACTGGGCTGTTTGTGTGTGTGTGTGTCTATAGACGTTTTCAGTTGACGCACAGAGCAGGAATGATATTAATCATTGTTGAGAACACACTCATTGATGTTAGAAGTAAGTAAAAAGGCAAGGTAGAAGGAGTGGGTAGAAAAAAGATCACCCAAAAAAGAGAGAAGAGGATGAACATAAAAATAAAATGTAGGAACCAAAAACAGGCTAAGAGAATCTAAAAAGTCAATCAAATTTACCGGGTATCCATCTCTCCCCGTCTTGCCCTGGTGAGGTTAAAGAAAGTAAAGCACACAACATTACAATTGTTAGAGCAAATGACAGACAACACAGCAATAACACACCATCCACCATCAAAACGCCATACTGTAATACATGCAAGCACACTGTCTGGAGACAAGATACGAGCGTGGTTCAATGAACTATAGTGCACAGTGATCTCCTATAATGATCTCATATAAACTCCTAACTATATAAACAGAATCCTATCCCTCTTATATCTGCCCTCTCAGAGAGACAGTCCACCAGCCTGCATCCCAAATGGCACCCTATCACTGCCCATATGGCTGTGGTCAAAGGTAATGCACTATATAGGGAACAGAGTGGCATTTGGGACGCAGACCCAGTGAGTCAGTGGCAGCTGTGTGATATCCCAGCTCTCTGTTCCCAGGAACAGGACCTGGGATGGGAAGCGGCAGCAGCACTCTTCTCCATCAGGAACATTGACCAGTCACTACCCTGGCCTGCTCTCTAACGCTCTCCACAGAATACTCAAAACACACACACACAACACACACACACACACAGACATACACACAGACATACACACACACACAGACATACACACAGACATACACACACACACACTCGTCCGTGTGGTCCCTCTACTGGCACTGTGTGTGTGCGTGTGTGTGTGATACATCCTGGATGGCTGCCTGGATGAGACGAGGAAAGTACTTACTGGAGCTCCTGCAATACACAGACAGACAAACACAAACAAACAAACAGAAAAAATGAGAAAATAGAAAACAATTATTAGTACCAATATAATACATTCAACGTTTTGTACATGAATCAATTAATCCCAGTATTGTATGTGTAAATTACAACATTTTCTGGTTTGTACGCCAATTAAAATATAAAGAAAGTTGCACACAACAAGACAAATGTTTGTTCTTTGGTCTTTTAGATCAGAGATATAATTAACGATATAAATATCTTACAGAAAGAGCTCATTAAGGTTATTGCCAATAGAGTTTGTGGTAAGAGCCTTATGGCAAACAGACTAGCACACACTGAGTTGACTTCTGGGTTATGGCCCGTGTTTTTCATTAGGTTGAAAAGTGATTCAGAGTTTTACAGAGAAATATTGGTACATTCAAAAGGAAAATAAATAGAAAGTGTGATATAAAAGGGAAGGCTGAGTTTAATGGCACCATATCCCAGATAGGTATCAGAATGGGTTTGAAGCTGGCTGGGCCTGAGATATCCTCTCAAAGCTCAACTACAACTTTATAGAGTTTAGTTCCACAGCAAAGACACATTCTGTGATCAGAGTGTTCCTTTATTGTTGTCCTGACAGTCCTGAAATGATGTCCTGAAATGTTCTTTTTCAGAGATAAGTGATCTCTCTCTCTCTCTCTCTCTCTCTCTCTCTCTCTCTCTCTCTCTCTCTCTCTCTCTCTCTCTCTCTCTCTCTCTCTCTCTCTTCTTTCAATTTTTCTCTCTCCCTCCCTCTCTTCATTTCTCTCCTTCCATCATTCACTCTCTCTGTCTCTCTCTGTCCCTCTCTCTCTCTCTCTCTCTCTCTCTCTCTCTCTCTCTCTCTCTCTCTCTCTCTCTCTCTCTCTCCCTCTGCTCCTCTTCTCTCTCTCTCTCCCTCTCTTAACTCTTAACATGAACTGTTGGAGAAGTCTCCACTCCAGTCTAAAACCAACAGCCCTGATTAAACTGATGAAGAGGAAACACAGAGGACCAGTTGATCCTTAAGATTACATCCAGCCTTTGGTTTCTGACTAATGTTGTTTATTTTGGATCAAACCAATCATGGAAAGGTTCATTCTGATGTCTCTATAATAACAACCAATGGCACGCTTTCATTCGGGGTGGGGCCCCAACAATGAAAGGGCAACATGCCAGCAATACAACTACAACAACAATTGACAGAGTAATAGACATCAGAATGGGTCTAGTCTGAGTGGAAACAGACAGTTCAGGAGTAGTGGGGTATTAAAGTAAGTAATAGATGTCAGAATGGGTCTAGTCTGAGTGGAAACAGACAGTTCAGGAGTAGTGGGGTATTAAAGTAAGTAGCCTTGATTTGTGCAAGTTGGAAAGGCTTATATCTCCTGTTTCTGTAGCATTAGGCAGTATGATATACAAGTACACCCCCTGGACAGGACGCTAGTCTATCATAGGGAGATCATAGTCTATCTCCATAATTCTGAGTGCCATGCAGAGACACATTGTGTCCCAAATGTAGTCTTGGGTATGACTAGGCTGGGGATTGAACTCCCAACCTTCCAATCTCAGGGCAGCCACTCTAACCACGAGGTCACTGAGATACCCTATGTAACTACTGCTGTACACACCTTTTCTATTCATATACTGTCCATAATGTCTATACACATCATCATATACATACAGTATATATTCATATTCCGAACTCTAATATTAATATATTTCTTAATTCCTTTCTTTTTCTTTTTTGGATTTATGTGCATTGTTTTGTATTGTTAGGTATTACTGCACTGTTGGAGCTAGATATGTACGCGACCAATAACATTTGATTTGATATTACTGCTGCAGCTGTGTAATTACTGTTTAAACATACACAACAACTGATCATGTTTAGAATCTGGGAAGTGATCTGAACTAATGGAGAGGTGAAAATAAAGACGGAGAGGAAGAGAAAGGGATGGAGGGGAAAGCAGGGTGGTGGAGTGTTAGCCCAGCTAGCACATTTGGTTCCTTGGACGTTGTGGGAATGTACGTTTTTGGATTCCCATTGATTCTGGGAACGAAGCCATACGTTTCCAGACCGGTAAAACTGAATGTTTTTTAAATATTCCGTCTGTTCTAGGAACTAAAATTTTTAGGTTGCCCCAGGTTCTGAGAATGTTTAATTATGGTTCCCTGAAAGTTTTCCTGGGAGGTTTTATTAGCGTTCTGAGAACAGAAATTATAGGTTATTTGAAGGTAAATAACGTTCTGAGAAAATGTTTCAATAAGACTTTTAATGACACTGCTAGCTTAGTTTGGGTTAACTTTTTTGAACTCCAAGCAAAGATAGGATTTGCTTAGGCATTAATCATATAAACACATCTATCTTTTATTGTGGCATGGCGTCAGTGAGATTCGAACCTATCATCTTTTGTTCTCTATCCATGGAATTAGTCCACTGTGCCACCAGGATGGAGCGAGCCTTTTACTAATACAAAGCTGTTCAGTCTATTCAAACATACCCTATTTCAAAGGAAACAAGCACTCATTAAGATCAGGATTAGTGGGCACGGCCAACAAACCTGAATACACTTAAAGGAACATTTCACATTGGTTCAACTTCATATTCATCACCTCCAGCACCACCCCAACTTCAACATACAGTATGTGAAAATGGCACGTGTTTTGTAGTAAAAAATGTAGTCAAATTTGGTCAAAATCACACAATGCACACCGATGATGTCATTGGAAACACCTGTCTCCCTCTATCTTTTTTACTACAAAACATAGAAACGCACCATTTTCACATACTGTATGTTAATGTTGGAGTGGTGCTGGAGATGATAAATAGGAAGTTGAAATATGGTGAAGTTTCTCTTTAACAAGATAGAGGATAGAGAGAGTTTTGTTAACGCTGAGAATGGAATGTTGTTTGAACATTACTAATGATTTCTTGTGGTCTTTATGGAAAGTTTTCTTAATGTTCTGAGACCATGACTTTAAATAAAACCATGAGGAAACCTGTACAAAATGTTATGCTGAAGTACTGAAATTCCCACAGAAGAACGTTGTTTCTTAAAAGATCTCTGAACAATTTGAGAACATTACTTTAAATAGAACCACGAGGAAACCTGTAAGAAACGTTATGCTGAAGTACTGAAATTCCCACCTAAGAAACATATGGTTCTCAGAACGTTATGTGCTAGCTGGGTATACTGCACCATTCCCAGTTGTATGCAAAATAACTATAGGACAACCACGCTCTTACCAAGCTCTAAAAAACATATGGTTCTCAGAACATTATGTGCTAGCTGGGAGAGTGGTGGATGGTATAGAGGAGACAGAGGGAGGAGAGGAGAGGAGAGGGAGAGAGGGAGGGGATGGAGAAAGAGAGAGGGAGAGTAGTGAGGGGACATAAGAAAGGAGGTAGGGAACAGACGTGAGAGGAAAAAGGTGTTGTGGTTTATGAGGCATGAAAGTCAATGAGGTTTATGGGTGTCTAGACTAGGACAGGGACCTCCTGGCCCAGACAGCTAGGTAAACAAACACATCAGCCAGATAATTACATCATATTTTTTGCAGCGGTGGCAACAATTTAGCAGCGGTGGGCCAGAGGTGGCAACAATTTAGCAGTGAGCCACTGGTGCTAAATGAATATAGGGGAAACACTGAGACAGGTGGTCCTCCCTTTACTGGCACTGTTTGTGTGTGTGTGTGCTTGCGTGTGTGTTTATGTGTGTGTTTGCGTTTGTGTGTGCACGCGTGTGTGTGTGCCTGTGTGATCTACTCCCATGATCTCTCTGTCTCTCATTTTTACTCTGAACCGTGTGTGTGTGTTTAACCTCCTCTTTGTTTTTCAAAAAGTTTAACATTTTTCGACACATTAACAGAGCATGTTGTAATAACCAGCCAGAGCCAGGACAACACAACCCAGCCAGGCTGCATCATTATGGACATGAAACAAAACCATTTTCGTGGCAGAGGCAGATCTAAACAGAACCACACATCGCCCCAGTCCTGGGACAACAAGAACTAACATCTCCACATGAATACAAAACGCTCCATCGGTCCGTCTTTGAACTCCGTCCTGAGAACACCATGCGGCTGGAACGACTTAGGGCCCTGATGCAAAACATAGCCATTTAGCTGTCCTGATAATGGCCTGATGGACTGTGAACAGAGCAAAGAGGGCTTTCAGCTCCAATCTGAGTAGATCAAGCAGCGGTCTGATGGTTGGGTATGAGAAAAAATAGGAGGAAATATGGAGGAATATGAGACAGGGAAGACCTGGAGAAGTTTAAGGTGAATGTGGATGTCCTATAACTCACATAACACTATATAACAATTTTCTGGCTATATTTAGATAATGATGTGAATACTGTGACATTTGGGTGAACCATGACGTTCACCATCATATGTTTAAGGCATTGAAGACACTAAGTCACACAAGGCATCTTTATAGCTGATTCTCAGTCACTACCATCTGATAGTAGCAAGAGACACCATCCACTTATTTGTATTATTTGATACGGCAAATTTAGACTAGACAATATCTCACCAAAAGATCTAGGTGTGTCTACTTGACGGTAAGAGCCTCAATTTCTCGTAACGGTCGTCAGTGATTCATGAGTGAGTCAACATGGTCCTCATCCATGACCGTGGGGACCGTGACTCCGTCTTGACCGCAACCCTGACTCAAGAGGTTTTTCATCTTAGACACACAGACACACCCCAGTCCGTGATAATACCTTCTAGTGTTCTTACACTACAGACAGCCTAGACTCAGCAGAATTAAAAACATATCTCTTTCATCTGACAATGAGTAAAAGTTAAAAAGAAGCAATACTTGTTGGATGACCCAGTCAAAGAGTGAGAGAGACTTGGCTTACTGAGGATTTCTATACAAAACGGTTTGGTACAACAAGGGTTACAATGCACCGATTTCCTCCTGAAGCAGGTCTGTGTATTGTTCTTGTTCCCAATAAGTGTTTTGTGGTTTAAGAGAAACCATAACACACTTAAGGAGGAGGGAGGACAGTGATGTTGCCAATGTCATTAACGTCGTCCTACTACTAGAGCAACTGCTACTGCTCAGGCTGCACCACTAACACACCTTAATACGACCACGTGGTCAACGTTAGCGTTAGGTTGGAGTGGATACGGGGGGACAGGAAGAAAGGTCTGCTGTATTCTATCACATAGTGTTTTGAGTCATGGTTCACAGACTGTCCTAGCTCACTACCACATCCTACATGTCCATGAGAGAGAGAGAGAGAGAGAGAGGAGGAGAGACAGAGGAGAGAGAGAGAGAGAGAGAGAGAGAGAGAGAGAGAGAGAGAGAGAGAGAGAGAGAGAGAGAGAGAGAGAGAGAGAGAGAGAGAGAGAGAGAGAGAGAGAGAGAGAGAGAGAGAGAGAGAGAGAGAGAGAGAGAGAGAGAGAGGAGGAGAGACAGAGGAGAGAGAGAGACAGAGGAGAGAGAGAGAGGAGGAGAGACAGAGGAGAGAGAGGGACAGAGGAGAGAGAGAGACAGAGGAGAGAGAGAGAGAGAGAGAGGAGGAGAGACAGGAGAGAGAGAGACAGAGGAGAGAGAGAGAGAGAGAGAGGTGATGGGGAGTGGTTGGAGAGATGGGGATGAGAAGAGGGAGGGGAAAGACTGAAGGAGAGAGATGGGGAATTAGGAGATGGGAAGAGGAAGAAAGATGTGGGGAAAGAGGAGAGAGGGAATGTAGAAAGGAAAGAGGAGAATGTGGGGATGACAACAGCACAAAAATACTGTTTAAGAGAGAGATGTGACACTTACCGGGATCACCTCTTCTTCCCATCCTTCCACGCTTTCCAGGAGGACCTGGAGGAAACATAAACACAGAGTGTTAAAGCCCAAACTCATCAACTGAAAGTCCGGGAAGAAGTTGTAGGTTTAGAGCTGGGGCTAAAGGGGTACTTGGGGTTTGTAAGCTACGGATGAGATAAAACTGTTGGATGTGTGTGTGTTGGCAGAGGAGTGTGTTCGTTGGGGGTGTAGTATATGCGTTGGCATGGTTACGGTGTGTAAGCTGCTCCAGATGTTAAAACACACGGCGCCACAGGTGGAATGTTCTACTGTAGAACATCTGGATGGATTCACCTGAGCGGAACAGGTGTGTGTGTGTGTGCGTGCGCGTGTGTCAGCGATCCACATAGTAGGCCTTCCCATGGACTCGACACAGTCATCCTGCACAGTCACAGTCATCCCATCCTCTCTCTCTGACCGTCCAAACCAAACACAACCCCTCTCCTCCACTGGCTTGGTGCCAAGCCTCACCTTCCCCTGACCTGCCAGTAAAGTCCTGATACGGTTGGCCTAACTCATGTTGATGTAGAGATACAGTAACGCTAGGAAGCTGCATGGAGCTGGTCAGGCAGCCAGAGCAGTTAAAACACCAGGAACTATAACAGGTGCCAGGATACTGTACGGCAGCCAACCCCAATAAGCGGCCCGCGGGCCAGATCCGGCCCGCAAGAGCCAAATGCCTGGCCCACACTGACAGCATTGGCATTCACTTGTTATAATAAACATGAATTTAAAATCCGCGGCTCTGCTTTATTTTGAAATTATCCCACACCTTGACCTGTGGCCTTTACCGCGTGCATACGTAAGACGTGCTTCGCGTGCTTTGCGTACTCGTCTCCACTCGACTAGCTATCTAGTGTAGTGTCACACACACACAGGAGCCGCAGCCGCTCGCCAGTTAACCCTCTTTCATCAAAAGGACTGTCCTCACAAAAAAGTATTAAATCCAGTCAAACCTACATGGCATTCGCCAAGATACGCAAGGTAGACCAGGAGAACCGTCAGTTCAAAACTGACTGGACTGAGAGGTATTGCTTTTTTTTACCAGACCACAACAGTGCTAAGCCCACATGCTTAATATGCATGCAGACTGTAGCTGTAATCAAAGCGGACAATCTGAAGCGGCATTTTAACTCTATTCATGCTGCCAGTTTTAATGCAAACTACCCAGAAAAATCTGACCAGCGCAAACAAAAAATTGCAAGCATGTTAATGTCATACAAGCACTCGGTTTTAACTATGTGTAAAACAACATCGGCACAAGAGAGCGCAACAGCTGCCTCATTACATGTTTCTTGGAAGCTTGCAAGAGCTAAGAAGCCATTCGCCGATGCAGAGTTAATTAAACAATGTGCAATCGACATGGCTGCCGAAGTTTTAAACCAAGAGGAACCAATAAAAAAATAAGTTGTTGAGCTGTTGAAGCAAGTGCAGCTGTCGGCTAACACGGCAACCAGAAGAGTAGAAGTTTTAGCGGAGGAGTGTTTTTCCAGTCTACTCACAGATTTGAGGAAAACAGAAGCATTCTCACTGGCAATAGACTCGTCTTGTGACCGAACCGACATGGAACAGCTGTCTGTGTTCGCAATTTTTTTTGATGGGAAGACATTCCGGGAGGAGCTGCTGTGTTTGATTTCTCTACCTGGGCGTACAACCGGGGAAAAAATATTCAACGAGCTGACACAGTTCTTCGAAAGGAATGGCTTAGATGTGAGTAAAATTGTCTCTGTTGTTACCGACGGGGCTCCGTCAATGGTGGGACACCGCCAGGGCTTGTGCGCAAAACTGTGTGGAAAAATGAAAGAGACCATGGATACTGTGACTCGACTAGTTAACTTTGTCCGTGAGAGTCTCTAGTCTGCAGCATCGCCTTTTTAGAGCATTACTCGAGGAAATGTCAGCTGAACACAAGGATCTTTTGCTCCACAATGACGTTCGCTGGCTGAGCAAAGGCCGTGTGTTGGAGAGGGTGTGTGACCTGCGTGATGAACTTGGGTCATTTTTATCCAGCCTGCAGAGCCAAAAAGCCAGCGACTTTTTGAGCTTTTTAACTGACAACAAGGTGATATCAGATGTTACTTTTTTTGTGTGACATCATGTCTCATCTAAATCACCTTAACCTGCGACTACAAGGCAAGAACCACACTGTTGCTGACATGTATGAGGCGGTTGAAGCTTTCCGGTAAAAGCTGCACCTCCTGGAGAGAGACATTGATGGGAGAAAGTTGCACTTTCCACGTCTGCGTGAGCATTGTGAGAAGAATAAAATGCAGGAAGATCCAGCATTGAAGGATTTTGTGTCCAGGCTGGCAGAAAACTTCAAGGAAAGATTTGAAAGCTCCCCTAAACTCTCAGCTGACATCCTTCTCTTCGTAAGACAGCCGTTTTTTGTGTCAGCTGACAGCCAGTGGACTGCAGAGGCCAAAAAGCTGGTGCCTTCCATAGATGAGGCTGCACTTCAGATGGAAATCTTGGAGATGGGAACATCTGATTTGCTCAAAGCTCAACACAAGGATGCACTGGTGAGTGACTTTTGGATCAACGTGGTTCCCCAAGCTCGTTTTAAAAACACCAGAGATATTGTAATGCTCCTACTCACGATGTTCCCCTCAACATACATCTGTGAATCAGCATTTTCTTCAATGAATGCTATCAAGAGCCAGGACAGAAACAGACTCTCAGATTCACATCTTGGACAGTGCCTCAGGATTGCCACAACAGAATACAAGCCTGACATCAGAAAGGTTGCCTCATCCCGTCGCTCTCACTTCTCTCACTGATTGGTGAGTGAACCAGATCCAATTATTTTTGTACTATTTTTCAATCTTCTTGTGGTATAATAATTATTACAATGAAATAACCATTTCATATTTAATAGCATGTTTCCTACTAAATATGCTACACAGCTTAAATAAAAGTAAATGGCATCCAACTAGTAAGTAAAATTTCAAACTTAATACACAGCAATAAAAAGATAATACACAAATAAAAGCTAATTAATTGTATTGTCACATTAACACTTTTGGTTGTTAACAGCTTGATATTATTTGGTTCACATATTTTAAAAGTTTTAAAACTAACGTGGCATATTCTGATAACACATTTGAAAAGTACCTAACTAAAAATCTCTGTCTGTCTGTGTTTGTCCTTCTGTCTCTTCTCATAGAAAGACCGCCTGAACGCAGATATCCAAAGCATGGGTGTTTCAGACAGAAGTGGGCGCTGTGTGTGTGTGTGTGTGTGTGTGTGTGTGTGTGTGTGTGTGTGTGTGTGTGTGTGTGTGTGTGAATGTGTTTGCTGGACTTTTTGTTTGCTGACTGTTTGCACAGAATATGCTCCAGGGGCATTTCATAATTAAATAGTTGGTTTTGGACTAATTTAGTATTTTTCATTTTTCTCTTATGTGACTCTTAACACCACTACTAATAATTATAAAATCACAATAGAAGTGAAAACTGATAAAACATAAAACTGTCGCCAAAAAAACAAACATGTTGGCCCTCGGCTTGGCATGCCTGACCAAATTTGGCCCTTTTGGAAATCTAATTGGGGAACCCTGCTGTACGGTGAAGCCGGTGAGGTGGAGACAGCCAGCATAGCAAAACTACCAGGAGAGACCAGAGCAGAACAGAGCAGACCTGGGCCTGTATCTCAGAGTAGGAGTACTGATCTAGGATCAGTCCATATAATATTATTCATTATGGTCTAAAAAGCTAAACTGATCCTAGAGCAGCAGTCCTACTCTGAGACGCTTTGTGGATACGGACCAAGAGCAGAGCAGAGCAGATCAGAGCAGGAGCTTTGACCGAGCCAGTATACTCTGCCCAGTGAGAATTATATAAACACAAAGACCCTAGTGCTGGTGAACATGGGGAAGGTATCAGTCATAGTGCGCTGTGCGAATCTCAACTCTTGCTTTGTGTTTGAGATCATAGAACACAAATGGGCATAGTACCACAATACATTCATCCCAAAACTCAGAAGAAGTAAAGTAGCTTTTTTTTCTCATTTCTTCATCCAGCATCCAGCATCCCTCTTGCGCTCCCTTTGCCCCATAGTACCCTTTCTTGCTATTGACTGCCTCGCTTCCCCTCCCATCCATCTTCAGAGCTTGCCCCTGGCTGTGCAGGCAAATGGGATCCATACTGGCTTTGGGCCTGGCCTGGGTTAGAGTAGCCTAGCTTTGTTTCTGATGCTAACCAGCTCTGGCTGCAGACATGCTTTCTCCATAGGCCATTATTGGAGTTATTGTTGCGGCCTAATAACTTCCTGACTGTGCAGCCCACTTTTAAAAAGAGACCTACCCCTCCTCCTCCTCCTCCTCCTCCTCCTCTGTCTCCTCCCACTTTCCAACGTTTTCATCTCTCATTCTTCCCGCCTTGCAGTCTGTCACTCTTGTACCTCGGCAGTATTCTCCGGCACAGTCCTATTCTCTCGAAACCATCTCCCCTAGCCCCTTTCAGATTTGATCACTGATACTAATTCTCTCTCTCTCTCTCTCTCTCTCTCTCTCTCTCTCTCTCTCTCTCTCTCTCTCTCTCTCTCTCTCTCTCTCTCTCTCTCTCTCTCTCGCTCTCTCTCTCTCTCTCTCTCTCTCTCTCTGTCTCTCACTCTTTCTCTCTCTCTCTCTCTCTCTCTCTCTCTCTCTCTCTCTCTCTCGTTGTAACTATCACACCTCCTCTCCCTCTTTTTTTGCACAGGCATCATTACCTCCCTCCTGTGTGCCCCTGTCTTCCCCCCCCCCCTCTTCCATTCTCACACCCCTGCCTGCCCCTGTCTCTCTTCACCCCTTCTACCTCTCCTCCCCCTTCCACTCCTCCAACCCCCAGTGTCCTAGGTATTAATAGCCCCACAGTGCTCTCCACTTCCCCTGCTCCGCTCCTCCAGCACCCCCAGCCATAAACACCACAGTGAACCTGCCCTGGCAGAGACTGACGACTCAATACAAGGGGGTCAGCGCAGATTCCTGGGATGGTAGGGGGCGATAGGGGGTACACTGGAGGGGGGAGAGCGGGGGGTTCAGGGTTACAGAGTCTCTCGAGTTTCTAAGCTTATCCTGACCACTGACTGTGTTCAGTAAGCAGTAATCCAGTATTGATATTATGGGCTGTTGGTCACCAGGAGCCCCCTGCAGTGCCTCGATTTCTATTGGACATGAAAGGCAGAGGTCTCATGCCGACAGACAGGGAGGTGGCCAGGGCTGGAGGTAGAGGGGACTGTAACCGGAGCGTGTGATTTGTCATGTGAAGTATAGCTGAGAGGTAAACGCCGTGGTGATGACAGGCTGATGGAGGGCCAGGATTGACTACAGGAATGAATGGTATAAACAGGAGTGTGTGTGTATGTGTGTGTGTGTGTGTGATTGTGTGTGTATGTGTGTGTAACCAGGGCTCAAGCACAGCAGATGCTCATGATTCCCTTACTAGGCCAGAGCTTTAAACACGTATCTGTACATACACAGTTACGCCAACACACACATACACAGACACGAACAGTGCCGATGTCTGGCACCTTCATTTGTTGCCTGTGGCAATGACGTAGAGTCATCAATCACACACACACCACACACGCACACGCACTCATGCACACACACACACACACTAGGGGGGTCAAGTTTCGGCCTTTACTTCCTGCGTCACCGGCGAGATCTGTGAGATCCGTGACATACCAGGACCAGGAGGTGTCATATGAGGAGTGTGTTTGTGTGCGTGCGTTTGCTCTTGTGTGCGTGTGCTCAGTAGACATGCTATCAAGGGATAAACCCCCACCATGTGTTACATGTTTGGTAAGCTGATCTCTCTCTCCATGGTCATTTCCTTATACTCTTAAATAGCTTCCTTTCTTTCTCTCCTTTGGCTGATCTGAAGGACTTGACAGGTCAAGGGCACAAAGGTGAAAACCTATTCAGACCTTTCACCTATCGGTCGCCTCCAAGGAAAGGACACAAGAAGAGGAAGCCGTGTCAAGTATTAGGATATTCACCATCTGTGTGACATCAGTGATCTAATCCTAGAGGTCAAAGGTTATCAGATCCTGGATGGTGTTTAAAGGTTTATGTCAAGACCAATGTTCTCTCTAAGCTGCGAGCGCAGAGCGCTGAAGAAATATCAGCCCACAGAGAGAAGCACGAGATAGATCTTCAATCAACTTTCTATAATTTTCCCTGTTAGTTAACACTATCAACGTTTCCCTTTACTGTGGCAATTGTGATCGAATCAACGCAATATTAGCCACTTTAAATGCAACATACGGAAAGAAAACGAACTATGCAAGAGATTTTGTTGCAGGCAGAATGCATCGGAGTAGGATTATATTGGAGCAGGATTCTATTAAGCACAACTCAGCCTCTGTGTTCTACACAGACCGTTGCGGCATAGCCAATCAGAGCTGCAGTAGGCTGAACTGGACCGTGTTTACAGCTGTGGTCATGAGTAGATGCGCTTGTTTTGAGATCAAAGCAAGAGCTGCATGTAGCCACGTTTGAACATTTTGTTCATATCCTTTGCTTGTTAGTGAGTTATTAGCCCAGTTATAGATCATTTGTAGTCAGCAATAGGTGAGTGATTTCTTCCTACAAGAGCACAAAACGTGCACATTTCTAGACATCTTTGAAAAGCGAGTCAGTTAAAGAGCTTTTTTTTGTCTTAAAGGGGCAGGATTGCATTTTGAGACAAGCTTGAATAAGCTAATTAGCATAATTTGTCTGATTCTCTGTAATAATGGTATGGGAATAATAATGCATTTTATTTTGTAACGTGCTTTCTTGCATCAAACAACATAACAACATTTTCTGTCACCTCCTTGTCTGAAGGACAAGTGGATGATCAGGTTAATGTCAAGCCCTGCATGTTTTTTTCAAAAGTCTCATTGAATGTAGGCCTACATTGAACACCACACATTGGCTGCTGCTGTAGGCTGAATGGTAGAACAGCTATTTCCATGTTAAAATGTTATGGGATGCATTATCTCTTGTTTTTGATGGTAGGCCACTGTGGTAGGCCTACATTATGATCAAATAGCCACAGTAGCCTACTTGGCCACTGTTAAAACTGTAACTTAAAGCGGGAACAGCCTCCGTGTTGACAGTAAACACGGCTGGAAGTTGCACTGAATTTTCACAACGTTCAAGTTTGCGCTCAGCAGACCTGAAATTTGCTCAGTGGCGAAAAAAATTAGAGGGAAGATTGGTCACCACCCAAAGACAAAACAGGCTCAGAGATCTGAGATCAGAAATAACCAAGCCACTTAACAAAGGTCAATACAAGTAGTGTATGGAGCCAGAAGAGAGCATATTGAAATCATGTTGTTTATAACACTTCAACGATACACTTATAACTTTGACCTGCCTCTGTTGTCCGCCATCCTCTCCTCAAATTACGCAACAGAGTTTGCACCCAGGTCTATAGAAACAGAAGTAGGAGGTATCTGATCTCTCCTGTCAGCAAATATACACAACCCTCAGGGAGAGGAGAGAGGAGAGAGGGGAGAGAGGAGAGAGAGGAGAGAGAGGAGAGAGAGGAGAGAGAGGAGAGAGGGGAGAGAGGGGAGAGAGAGGAGAGAGGAGAGAGAGGAGAGAGAGGGGAGAGAGAAGAGAGAGGAGAGAGAGGAGAGAGGAGAGAGAGGAGAGAGGGGAGAGAGAAGAGAGAGGAGAGAGAGGAGAGAGAGGGGAGAGAGAAGAGAGAGGAGAGAGGAGAGAGGAGAGAGAAGAGAGAGGAGAGAGAGGAGAGAGAGGAGAGAGGAGAGAGAGGAGAGAGAGGAGAGAGAGGAGAGAGAGGAGAGAGAAGAGAGAGGAGAGAGAGGAGAGAGAAGAGAGAGAAGAGAGAGAAGAGAGAGGAGAGAGAGTAGAGAGAGGAGAGAGAGGAGAGAGAGGAGAGAGAGGAGAGAGAAGAGAGAGAGGAGAGAGGAGAGAGAGGAGAGAGAGGAGAGAGGAGAGAGAGGAGAGAGAGGGGAGAGAGAAGAGAGAGGAGAGAGAGGAGAGAAGAGAGAGGAGAGAGAGGAGAGAGAGGAGAGAGGGGAGAGAGGGGAGAGAGGGGAGAGAGAGGAGAGAGAGGAGAGAGAGGAGAGCGAGGAGAGAGAGGAGAGAGAAGAGAGAGGAGAGAGAGGAGAGAGAGGATAGAGGGTAGAGAGAAGAGAGAGGAGAGAGAGGAGAGAGAGGAGAGAGAAGAGAGAGGAGAGAGAGGAGAGAGAGGGGAGAGAGAAGAGAGAGGAGAGAGAGGAGAGAGAAGAGAGAGGAGAGAGAGGAGAGAGAAGAGAGAGAAGAGAGAGAGGAGAGAGGAGAGAGAGGAGAGAGAGAAGAGAGAGGAGGAAAGGAGAGAGGAGAGAGAGGAGAGAGAAGAGAGAGGGGAGAGAGAAGAGAGAGGAGAGAGAGGAGAGAGAAGAGAGAGAGGAGAGAGAGGAGAGAGAGGAGGAAAGGAGATAGGATAAGAAAAAGGACAAAGAGAGAGTGACGGGTGAAAGAGAGATGAGGAGACGGGAGAGAGAGAGAAAAGACAGGAGGGAAGGAGAGAGGGAAGAGGAGGATCGATCTTTCCTAGTAGGCCTGAAGTGGCCTGAAGATAGTCCTCCAGGGTTGGCTAACCAACCAACACAGAAGGCAACTACATACATAACCCATTTATCAGATTCCAAGAGACACACTCTTGCATTCAAGAAAGAAAGTTAACTGTTTCCCCTGGTTGGTGGTGAAAAGCACGCAGCCTGCCTGGTCCTGGGTTTGACTGGGAGCCAGCTAGAGCTAGCCATATATCTGAGGAAAAACACATAGAACACAGCCCACACAGCCCACAACCCCTAAACCTCACACCATGGCCTGGCCTGCCGTCACACACATACACAGACCATCAGCCTAAACCCACCATTAGCCTCAGAGAGGTGAAGTCAGGGTGGAGACAAAATCCACTACTGAAACTCCCACTCCAAGAGGCACAGGCACACACACCAACACACACAGCTCATTTTAGAAAAGCAGACATATACAACTAGCTCACTGACAAGAACTATCCGCTTGACTGGGGCCTGGGGTTGGAAACAATTTCTCCATCAACACTTATACTGATGTCACAGTAGCTAAATCAAGCCACGGCTGTGTGTGTGTGTGTGTGTCTCTCTGTGTGATTGTTAAAACATGCAGCGTGGCCGCTCCTGTCCGGTGAGTGTTACCAACTGCATCTCATCCTCCTGGCAACCATCAGGTTTGACTCCACAAGCCACCCAATCTCTCACACACATATACACACACACAGGCACGCACATAGCCGTGACTCGTCTTGATTTAGCTACTGTGACATTTCTCTTAAACAGAGAGTGGCCTCCCTCTCTCAGCCCTCTCTCTCTTTGTTTAACCCAACAACTGGTAGTAATAAAGGGTTAAATGAAAACAATGGGATATGATACTCTTTACACTGAGTCACATGATGCTGTGTGTATCTATGTGTGTATGTGCCTGTATGTGTGTGTTTGCAAGTGTTTGTTTGTGTGTGTGTCCGTCCATCTCTCCACTGATGCAAATATCAGCCCCCAAACGAGGGATAATCTAATTTAAATGGGAAGTGATGTGGGATGTGAGGAGGGGTATTGGGTCAACTGTCCTTCCACACATGCTACAGGCAGACTTTCACCACATTCCCTCTTGTTACAATTCCTACTTTAGAATGGTATTCCCAACATTACTGATGGTTTTCCCTCCGACCGCCTTTCAGTGGGTCCGCTGAGCTGGTTTAATCTAAGCTTGGCTGGGAATTACTGGCTTTAAATAGGGAAGCCTTACCTTTGCAGTTGCACACAGACATGCACACACACACTAGAGCTTTGCCTCTAATTTGCTTATAATTCAGAGAATGAGAGTTGGCCTGAGGAGAGAGAGAATATCACCAAAGACTATGACTAAAAGATTACCAAAAAATGACCAATCGATGAATGAATATGTTGAAATTAGATGAATGCACAACCGATAAATGCCAAAACGGGTAACTCTAGAACCTAAACGATGTATTCTGGTACAATATTAGGATCTATTTTTGTTTTTACAGGAACATCCTTGCTGAAAAAACTGCATAGACCAGCATAGGCTGGTGACCAGCCTTTGTTGTATTTTCGCTGGGGACCAGCCTTCGTTGTGTTTTTGCTGGTGAACAGCCTTCATTGTGTTTTCACTGGTGACCAGCTTCTGTTGTGTTTTCGCTGGGGACCAGTCTTCATTGTGTTTTCGCTGGTGACCTGCCTTCGTTGTGTTTTCTCTGGTGACCAGCCTTCATTGTGTTTTCACTGGTGACCAGCCTTTGCTGTGTTGTTGCTGGTGACCTGCCTTCGTTGTGTTTTCGCTGGTGACCAGCCTTTGTTGTGTTTTTGCTGGTGACCAGCCTTCACTGTGTTGTTGCTGGTGACCAGCCTTCGCTGTGTTGTTGCTGGTGACCAGCCTTCGTTGTGTTTAGGACACGTAAGCAGCATATGCTGGTCACCCGCAAAACCAGCATCAAGTCACATTATGCTGGTTTGTTGGAATTCCTGTTGGAATCCAGCCTGACTGGGGATATCTGCATTCAGAATGACAACCAGGTTTAGAACAATGAATAAATGAGACTACCTAAACCACCTAAACTGGAACAAACATTTCAGTAATTGGTGCAATAAGTCCAACTAACAGATTGGATTAGTTTAGAAAAATTTATGGTATTTATCTTTGTGTAGCATGAACGGTGAAATAAATACAATTGTGTAAATGTCTAGTAGTTACAGTGCCTTCGTACATTATTCAGACCCCTTGACTTTTTCCACATTTTGTTACGTTACAGCCTTATTCTAAAATTGATTAAATGGTTTTTTCCCCTCATCAATCTACACACAATACCCCATAATGACAAAGCAAAAATAGGTTTTTAGAATTTTTAGAAAATAAATAACTTCAATATTTCATTTACATAAGTATTCAGACCCTTTACTCAGTACTTTGCTGAAGCACCTTTGGCAGCGATTACAGCATTGAGACTTCTTGGGTATGACGCTACAAGCTTGGCACACCTGTACCATTCTTCTCTGCAGATCCTCTCAAGCTCTGTCAGGTTGGATGGGGAGCATTGCTGCACAGCTATTTTCAGGTCTCTCCAGAATGTTCGATTAGGTTCAAGTCCGGGCTCTGGCTGGGCCACTCTAGGACATACAGAGACTTGTCCCGAAGCCACTCCTGCATTGTCTTGGCTGTGTGCTTATGGTCGTTGTCCTGTTGGAAGGTGAACCTTCGCCCCAGTCTGAGGACCTGAGCGCTCTGGAGCAGGTTTTTATCAAGGATCTCTCTGTACTTTGCTCCGTTCATCTTTGCCTCGATCCTGACTAGTCTCCCAGTCCCTGCCACTGAAAAACATCCCCACAGTATGATGCTGCCACCACCATGATTCACCGTAGGGATGGTGCCAGGTTTCCTCCAGATGTGACACTTGGCATTGAGGCCAAAGAGTTCAATCTTGGTTTCATCAGACCAGAGAATCTTGTTTCTCATGGTCTGAGAGTCTTAGATGCCTTTTGGCAAACCCTTTTGGCTGTCATGTGCATTTTTACTGAGGAGAGGCTTCCGTCTGGCCACTCTACCATAAAGGCCTGATTGGTGGAGTGCTGCAAAGATGGTTGTCCTTCTGGAAGGTTCTCCCATCTCCACAGAAGAACTTTAGAGCTCTGTCAGAGTGACCATCAGGTTCTTGGTCACCACCCTTCTCCCCCGATTGCTCAGTTTGGCTGGGCGGCCAGCTCTAGGAAGAGTCTTGTTGGTTCCAAACTTCTTCCATTTAAGAAATGTTTTGGTACCCTTCCCCAGATCTGTGCCTCGACACAATCCTGTCTCGGAGCTCTACGGACAATTCCTTCGGCCTCATGGCTTGGTTTTTGCTTTGACATGCACTGTGAACTGTGGGACCTTAGACAGGTGTGTGACTTTACAAATCATGTCCAATCAATTTAATTTACCACAGTTGGACTCCAATCAAGTTGTAGAAACATCTCAAGGATGCTCAATGGAAACAGGATGCACCTGAGCTCAATGTCAAGTCTCATAGCAAAGGGTCTGAATACTTATGTAAATAAGGTATTTCTGTTTTTTATGTTTAATACATTTGCAAACATTTCTAAAAACCTGTTTTTGCTTTGTCATTATGGGGTATTGTATGTAGATTGATGAGGATTTTTGTATTTATTTAATCCATTTTAGAATAAGACTGTAACGTAACAACATATGGAAAAAGTCAAGGTGTCTGAATACTTTCCGAAGGCACTGTATGTCTAGATATTTTTTAAAGCCCTGGATAGCCTACCGACACTATTAACACGGTCCCTGTGCAAGAGAACTTTGCAGTTTTAACGCTAATTTCCTGTAATAAAAAAGTAATGGCCTATGACATGTTTGTTACAGGTCCCAGGATTGAGAGCAGGAAAACAGATAGGTTTTCTGTAAAACAGGAGAAAATTTTGAATTTTTCAAAAGTGTCAAGGGTCAATTATCTGGTTCATTACCACTGCTTTGTAGAAAAATATAAATTCACAGTTCTCATTAACAATAGAAAAATATTGACATAAAAAATAGACATTCACATACTTTCATATATCCTATATTAAGTCTATTTAACAGTACATATAGCTATTGCTGTTCAATTAATTAGTATCTGTACCAAAATAATTACAAATAGTGCAAAATGTAAGGTATCTGGCATGGACAACTATAACATGTTATGTATGTCTGTCCAACACATCTCAACAGATTACCCACTATAGTAGTGTAAACATAACTGTTACCCAATCCTTCGACAAAACTAAACTAAAATGCACCTTAAACATCACTTAGCAAAACATGTTAACTTACTATTTCAATATATATTTTGTATAGTTATACATTACAATTCTGTAAAACAGGAGAAAGTATGAGACAAGAGAAAGTTGGCTGGTTTCAGGAAAATGTTTCTCAATAGAATGAGGAAGTGAGGTCACAATCACCAGTGTAAAGGCACCAACCAACAGATCTGCTGACTCCACCTAGTGGTACCGATATCTTTAAGCGCATATTCATTCATAAACCTGGAGGACTCCAACAATGAAATCAAAGTAGGAAAGGTTATGGCTAACAAATAATAAAACAATTTCTTAAAAATCAAAAACATCCAATAAACACACAACTGTGACCATGCATTTTCTGTGTGTCACATGTTCATATGATATCTGGGGGGCCCGATCTGTACATTGATTAATTCATTAATAAATTACTTTATCTTATGCTACACAAAGATAAATAACATACATTTTTCTAAACTAATCTAATCTGTTAGTTGGACTTATTGCACCCGTTACTGAAATGGTTGTTCTAGTTTAGATAGTTTAGGTAGTCTAATTTGTTCATCTTTCTAACCCTGGCAGTCATCCTGAATGCAGATTTAGGGAGAACACTATGTCTGGATTCCAATAGGAATGAAACATCACTTTGCAAGCCAGCATAATTTGACTTGATGCTGGTTTTGCTTTAGCTTATGCTGGTCACCAGTGTCCAAAACACAGCAAAGGATGGTCACCAGCAAAAACACAATAAAGGCTGGTCACCAGTGAAAACACAGAAATGGCTGGTCAACAGCGAAAACAAAATGAAGGCTGGTCTGCCAGCATAACCAGCTAGACCATGCTGGTCGGCCAGCGGAACCAGTTAGACCATGTTGGTCAGACCAGCTTGACCAGCTAGACCATGCTGGTCAGACCAGCTTGACCAGCATCCGACCAGCACTGACCAGCATAGACCAGCATGGACTAGCATAGACCAGCTTGAAATGTATGTTGATCTATACTGTTTTTCTCAGCAGGGTCAAAACCCATCTTAGTTCTTTGTGAAAAGGCCATAGCACTTTGTCAAAATCATTAGAAAAATCAAGTAATCAATTGATGAAAATCGTGATAGTATTTGTCTTCATATAAATATTTGTCTTCATAACAGTGTTTGTCAAGGCAAAGGTTTAAGAGGGCTAAAGAGAGACAACCCAGAGTTTAGTCTGTTTGTCTTCTCTATGGACGAAACAGCTGATAGTTCTCTCTCCCATATGCCATTTAGCAGACACTTTTATCCAAAGCAACTTACAGTCACACGTGCATACATTCTATGTATGGGTGGTCCCGGGAATCAAATCCATTACCCTGGCGTTACAAGCGCAAAGCTCTACCAACTGAGCTACGAAGGACCACTACACAGGACCACTATCCATCTCTGCCGCATCTCAAGAGGGAGGACACATGATGTAAACACAAAATACAAAAAGAGGATACAATGATTTAGACATTGATGATTCACACTCCAGCTGCTCTCTGTGGCTTCTCTCTCTCTCTCTCTCTCTCTCTCTCTCTCTCTCTCTCTCTCTCTCTCTCTCTCTCTCTCTCTCTCTCTCTCCCTCTCCTATTCAAGGAAAAGACAAGGGGAATGAACAAAGACTCCAGTCACTGCATAAAACCAAGCCACTCCCATAAACATCGTCTCATCCAGCATCAACAAACACATGTATCCCAGTGTGTGCAGTTGAGAAGGGGATGTTTATCTAGGGTCAAGCCATTAAAAGAGTAGTCGACACGACTCAACGCACTCACACACACTCACACACACTCACACACACTCACACATACGGTACATATACTGTAACATGGCCACATAAAACATTATTTTCACTAACATTGAATTATTGAATGTCTTTGTTGTGTTTAGAATAAAGCCTTTGGGTAGTGTTGCCTGTGTTTTGACTGTTTAGTAATGTTGACTGTGTTTTGACTGTGTTTTGACTGTGTCTACGTCTGTCTGTGGGGTCGGTCCCTTTGACTTAACCTCTCGTTAACAGTGACACATAGTGAATACCCAAAGTGCCACACTGATGCCAGGCAACACAAACCACCTGTCTGTCATCACAACAATATAGACAATACAGACGGATTACCAGGACGTGTACTCAGCGCATGCGCGGACCAACTGGCAAGTGTCTTCACTGACATTTTCAACCTCTCTCTGACCGAGTCTGTAATACCTACATGTTTCAAGCAGACCACCATAGTCCCTGTGCCCAAGAAAGCAAAGGTAACCTGCCTAAATGACTACTGCCCCGTAGCAATCTTAATCGCACTCCACACTGGCCTTTCCCAACTGGACAGAAGGAACATCTATGTGAGAATGCTGTTCATTGACTACAGCTCAGCGTTCAACACCATAGTGCCCACAAAGCTCATCACTAAGCTAAGGATCCTGGGACTGAAAACCTCCCTCTGCAACTGGATCCTGGACTTCCTGACGGGCCGCCCCCAGGTGTAAGGGTAGCCGGACACTCTGATCCTCAACATTGGGGCCCCTCAGGGGTGCGTGCTTAGTCCCGTCATGTACTCCCTGTTCACCCATGACTGCATGGCCAAGCACGACTTCAACACCATAATTAAGTTAGCTGACGACACAACAGTGGTAGGCCTGATCACCGACAACGATGAGACAGCCTATAGCGAGGAGGTCAGAGACCTGGCAATGTGGTGCCAGGACAATAACCTCTCTCTCAATGAGCAAGACAAAGTAGCTGATTGTGGACTTCAGGAAAAGGAGCGCCGAACAGGCCCCCATTAACATCGACAGGGCTGTAGTGGAGCGGGTCGAGAGTTTCAAGTTTCTTGGTGTCCACATCACCAACAATCTATCATGGTCCAAACACACCAAGACAGTCATGAAAAGGGCACGACAACACCTTTTCCCCCTTTCCCCCATTGAGCGCATCCTGACCGGTTGCATCTCTGCCTGGTATGGCAACTGTTCAGCACCCGACCGTAAAGGCGCTACTGAGGGTAATGCGTACGGCCCAGTACAGCACCGGGGCCAAGCTTCCTGCCATCCGGGACCTATATACTAGGTGGTGTCAGAGGAAGGCCCTGAAAATTGTCAAAGACTCCAGTCACCCAAGTCAAATCAAATCAAATGTTATTTGTCACATACACGTGTTTAGCAGATGTTATAGCGGGTGTAGCGAAATGCTTGTAACAAGATACTGCAAAGTTTCCTAAGAGCTGGTCGCGAGGCCGCCATCTTAATCGTCGCCAGAACTGTTCTCTCTACTACCGCACAGCAAGCGATACCAGAGCGCCAAGTCTAGGTCCAAAAGGCTCATTAACAGCTTCTACCACCAAGCCATAAGACTGCTGAACAATTGTTACCACCCGGCCTATTTACATTGACATTGTATGATAAAATCCATTTTTATATTCAAATGTAGGAACAGGGTTCTACAGTTTGAACCCCTGCTGTCTCTGGCTCCACACCCACCACGCCCGGCCATTTAGATGTGTGAAAGTTAGTGTATAAGCTAATGAACCATCATGTATGACATTCCTGGGGTTGTGTAAACTTACATTTTGTATTGCCATATCATTTTTGTATGTTCTCTATAGTTATGTACGTGAAAATGTATCAATTGACCAATTCGGCACATTTGGGCAGACTTGATACAAAATAGTCCAGTATTGCAATGCTTCACTGGATCAATCTGAAACTTTACACACATACTGCTGCTTTCTAGTGGCCAAAATCTAAATTGTGCCTAAATTGCAATATTATATTGTGGCCTTTCTCTTGCATTTCAAAGATGATGGAACAAAAAAATAAATAGAAAACGCATGTTTTTTTGTTTGTATGATCTTTTACCAGATCTAATGTGTTATATTCTCCTACACATACAATTGCTGTATTCGGCGCATGTGACAATTTTTTAAAATTTGATTTGAATACAGCACACACTCACACACACACACACCTGAACTAGCTGTCAGACACCACTGCAAGCTAAATAAATGAGTGATAGACTAATAGAAAATCCTGGGTGGAGAGCGCTTGTTAGAGGATAATGAATAATGCAACAGACCAGGAGACACCAAAACAACCAGCTGTAGAGTCTTCAGGGAGTGATACACACACACACACACACACACACACACACACATACACATACACATTAACACACACGCACATCAGGAACATGCATCAGCAACACGTGTGTTTACAGCACCAGCACTCAGCCCTGTCAGGGCGTGTCCAAAGCTGCTCTGAGAATTCAGCCTCATGTCATGCAGTGAGAGGGAAAAAGGGGCTGACAGGGTTATCGCCCAATCACAACACACCACAGCGAGATCACCTTACCAGGTGCTAACAAGGTGGGAATAACATGTATGCATATGGACAGCCGGACACTCTCTCGCACACATACTGAGAGACACACCTTTGTAACCAGTCTAGCCCTTCCAAGGTTATCATGTGTTTCTACATTTACATTTTAGTCATTTAGTAGACGCACTTACCCAGAGCAACTTACAATTAAGGCATCTAAATCTAGCTAAGTGGTCCAGTGTGGCTCAGTTGGTAGAGCATGGTGCTTGCAACACCAGGGTTGTGGGTTTGATTCCCATGGGGGACCAGCACAGAAACATTTATGAAAATGTTTGCACTCACTACTGTAAGTTGCTCTGGATAAGAGCATCTGCTAAATGACTAAAATGTCTAAGTGTAGTAAGTACATTTTGACTCAATAAAGAAGTTATCAGCAAAGTCAGTGCAAGTAGGAAAAGACAAGTACACGTTTTATTATTTATTTAAGTCCCTAAGTAAGAGAGGGTCAAAGGTGTTTTCTTCTTATCTCCGCACAGGGCTTTCAGAACACTAACTACATTAGAGCATATCAGACCAACCATATTAGGGCACAGATCACTAACAATCCAGTAATGGCCATAATGAAAGACAGTCCAATCAGACAGGAGTGGTTGGTTACAGGATCACCATTTTATATGTCTGAGTGCACACTGTGATGCTAGCCATCCTACTGATTTAAAACTATTCTAATCTAACTTCTGTCTACTTAACCCCCTCAGGATAATGGACAGAGGGGGAGGAGAGGGGGATGAGGAGGAGAGGATGAGGAGGAGAGGATGAGGAGGAGAGGGGGTGGAGGAGAGGATGAGGAGGAGAGGGGGAATAGGAGAGGGGGAGGAGGAGAGGTGTGCTGTCAGTTTGGGGCGAGGGGTGTTTATCACCCTTAAACTAACAGCTTCCAGATGAACGTGGGGATGGAGGGATGGAGGTAAGTGAGGGATGGAGGGAGGAAGGAGAGGGGAGATTCCTATTACTGTGTGGCTTCTTACCCTTAAGCCCCCTAGTCCTGTTGGTCCTGGTTATCACCCAACGCTCTGTGACTGTGTGATCAATCCACAGCTCAGATCTGGGACCCGCTGAGTCCCAAGACTAATGTGTTCCCATGAGGATAAACAGTGGGAGAATTCGCAATGTAAGACTTACCGTGTGTCACAAAAGGAACCCTATTCCCTATAGGTCTCCAGTCAAAAGTAGTGCACTATATAGGGAGTAGGGGGCCATTTGGGACAAACCCTTTCTTTAAACACAGTACAGGGACAGTTAGAATGAGTGGTCTGTTGTTACACTACACACCAAGAGGTCCCAAGGTTGGTCCCCTTTCCCTTGATCTATACACTCCTAGAAAGAAAGGCGCTATCCAGAAACTATAATGGCTATTTGGCTGCCCCCATAGGAGAACCCTTTGAAGAACCCTTTTTGGTTCCAGGTAGAACCTTTTTGGTTCCAGGTAGAACCCTTTCCACAGAGGGTTCAACATGGAACCCAAAAGAGTTCCACATGAAACCAAAAAGGGTTATCCTATTAAGACAGCTGAATAACCCTTTTGGAACCCTTTTTTCTAAGAGTGTCGGGACTGGGCTTTCATAGGGAGAGAGAGGGGGGAGCTATAACGTCTGTAACTAAAGTGGGAATAAGGTTACGTCCCAAATGGCACCCTATTTTCTAAAGAGTGCCCTACTTTTGACCATAGCCCTGGTCAAAAGTAGTGCACTATATAGGTAACAGGGTGCCATAGGGTACCAATAAGTCTCAAAGTCACTAACTTTCTCTTGATCTGGGGAGTGACTGGGTTTCTACAGGAATGTGCTGAGTCCGTAACTAAAGGAAGAATACATCTAAACAGACTGGATGGAGAGGTGAGAATGAGCGTTGTGTTTTGTGGGGGAGATCTGATCAGGGCCTGTGTTAGTTCTTTCTCTTCTCTTTCTCTTTCCCCCTCTCTCTGTCTCTCTCTCTCTCTCTCTCTCTCCATCACAGACAGGTGCGAAATGTAGCTCAGAGGAAAGCCCTGTGAGCATAAACAATGGGTTTAACACTGTCACAAATCGGGAGGGAAAACACAAAGAGTCATGAACCTCTAGCTCTAACTCTGCTTCTGTAATTGGCTCAGATGGTTGGAGCATGGCGAACATGGAGCTTATTACATCAAAGTTGTGGGTTTGAATTCCGCAAGGATCAAAGCAACTTCTAAAATGACCAATATATGACCGTACTGTATATCAAATCTACTAACAGAGCTTGGCTTTAGTAGTGTCAACAACATTGATGTTGGTTGTGGTAATCCGAAAAGGACATTTGGAAGAGTTGGTTACGGAGTGGCTGTGTATCAAATGGGGGTCTGACAGTATAAAACTCTCTTTTATGTTGGGTTCCTTCATTATTTTCTTCTAATGTGGTTTTTGTTCAAGATGTGGTTCTTGTTCAATGTGTAAAGGAAGAAAAGGAATGACCATTAATGACCATGACTGAATTAAAACTGTGAAAAAAAGGCTGTGTGTGTTGGTCTGTGTGCATGCATGTGCATGCATGTGCATGCATATATATTATAAACCTGTTTTTTCTTTGTCTTTATGGGGTATTGTGTATAGATTGATGAGGAAAAAAAAACAATTAAATCCATTTTGGAATAAGGCTGTAACGTAACAAAGGTTTTCACGGTGTATTTCTGAGTCTTTCCCTTTAAATAGTCATAGAAACAACCCCTCTCAACATACTATAGATTGAGTGCCAATATAGCCAATGAAAGCCAAAGATCTGGAGACGAAAATGACAAGATTATCAAGTTGATTGGTCCAAAAGCATGGAAACAACTCCAAATGTTAGCACCTCCCAATGCCGAAAATGGAAGAGATACAACCAAGAGAGGCGCAGTCTAAACTCGTCACAACAAACTAACTTTCATATTTCATCAACACTGTTAAGTACAAGCATATTAAGGTTATAATACTGTAGAGAATAATCTAATGAATAATTATATGTGATTTATAATGACATAGTGCAAAGAAAACTTCATTTTGACATTTGATTTAGTAGCACCCTCTTGAATTGACCCTTTTTTTCTCTACATTCTAGAGCAGTGAGTGAACGCCCTAAGGCAGTTGTATTCAAAGTCGGGGTCGGGGAACTGCAGTGGGGTTGCGCCCCCCATTTGTTTATTTTTGTTATTTGTTATTTTTGGGAAGAGTAATGCAAGAGTACAGATTATTGTATGAGAAAGATATATTTGAGAAAAAAAATCTAAATGTACCTTTTTTAAGGTTATGTCATTACGGGTCACAATAAATGATTGTGAAAAAAATGGGGTCCCCAGACATTCTGGCGGAAAAGAAGGTTGAATACCACTGCCCTAAGGATTAACCCTTTGACACATGCGATCACACGGATGTGATCATTCTACAGTGGTCCCTGTAGCGATCGCTCAAACGGTGTGATTAGAACACTTATTTACAACGTCCAGTTACGATTGATGCAACAGTCAGCGTGCTACAGTAGAAATGACAACATGATATACATACAGTGGGGGAAAAAAGTATTTAGTCAGCCACCAATTGTGCAAGTTCTCCCACTTAAAAAGATGAGAGAGGCCTGTAATTTTCATCATAGGTACACGTCAACTATGACAGACAAATTGAGAAGAAAAAAATCCAGAAAATCACATTGTAGGATTTTTTATGAATTTATTTGCAAATTATGGTGGAAAATAAGTATTTGGTCACCTACAAACAAGCAATATTTCTGGCTCTCACAGACCCGTAACTTCTTCTTTAAGAGGCTCCTATGTCCTCCACTCGTTACCTGTATTAATGGCACCTGTTTGAACTTGTTATCAGTATAAAAGACACCTGTCCACAACCTCAAACAGTCACACTCCAAACTCCACTATGGCCAAGACCAAAGAGCTGTCAAAGGACACCAGAAATAAAATTGTAGACCTGCACCAGCCTGGGAAGACTGAATCTGCAATAGGTAAGCAGCTTGGTTTGAAGAAATCAACTGTGGGAGCAATTATTAGGAAATGGAAGACATACAAGACCACTGATAATCTCCCTCGATCTGGGGCTCCACGCAAGATCTCACCCTGTGGGGTCAAAACGATCACAAGAACGGTGACCAAAAATCCCAGAACCACACGGGGGGACCTAGTGAATGACCTGCAGAGAGCTGGGACCAAAGTAACAAAGCCTACCATCAGTAACACACTACGCCGCCAGGGACTCAAATCCTGCAGTGCCAGACGTGTCCCCCTGTTTAAGCCAGTACATGTCCAGGCCCGTCTGAAGTTTGCTAGAGTGCATTTGGATGATCCAGAAGAGGATTGGGAGAATGTCATATGGTCAGATGAAACCAAAATATAACTTTTTGGTAAAAACTCAACTTGTCGTGTTTGGAGGACAAAGAATGCCAAGTTGCATCCAAAGAACACCATACCTACTGTGAAGCATGGGGGTGGAAACATCATGCTTTGGGGCTGTTTTTCTGCAAAGGGACCAGGACGACTGATCCGTGTAAAGGAAAGAATGAATGGGGCCATGTATCGTGAGATTTTGAGTGAAAATCTCCTTCCATCAGCAAGGGCATTGAAGATTAAACGTGGCTGGGTCTTTCAGCATGACAATGATCCCAAACACACCGCCCGGGCAACAAAGGAGTGGCTTCGTAAGAAGCATTTCAAGGTCCTGGAGTGGCCTAGCCAGTCTCCAGATCTCAACCCCATAGAAAATCTTTGGAGGGAGTTGAAAGTCCGTGTTGCCCAGCGACAGCCCCAAAACATCACTGCTCTAGAGGAGATCTGCATGGAGGAATGGGCCAAAATACCAGCAACAGCGTGTGAAAACCTTGTGAAGACTTACAGAAAACGTTTGACCTGTGTCATTGCCAACAAAGGGTATATAAAAAAGTATTTATGAGACAGATTATTAAATATACTTTAAAGAAAATAAAAATAAAAACATTGAAATACACTGAAAAGACAAAAAAAGACGATTTGCCCTTGAGAGAATGTTGAATAAAATAATTGAGAGAACCTTTGAAAGAGAAGCCACGTTCTCCTGTTTCATCATTTATCCTGTGTTACAGGAACTATTATCTGCTGCACCAGTCCCAAAACTGGGACCTGTAACACGGGCGCCAGCTGGAAAGTGTGCCAGGGATGAAAACGTTTGTGCTTGGGCTCTCTTCGAGGAGAGAAGTTTGTCCGGCTCAGTAATGCCTCAAATGTAAATTGTCCACAACAGTGAAATGGGCTCCTTCAGATGAAGGAGTGCTGCATCAGATGACCTGGCCTCCAGAATCCCCCGACCTCAACCAAATTGAGATGGTTTGGGATAAGTTGGACCGCAGAGTGAAGGAAAACCAGCCAACAAGTGTTCAGCATTTGTGGGAACTCCTTCAAGACTGTTGGAAAAGCATTCCAGGTGAAGCTGGTTGAGAGAATGCCAAGAGTGTGCAAAGCTGTCATCAAGGCAAAGGGTGGCTACTTTTAAGAATCTCAAATATGAAATATATTTTGATTTGTTTAACACTTTTTTGGTTACTACATGATTCCATATGTGTTCTTTCATAGTTTTGATGTCTTTGCTATTATTCTACAATGTAGAAAATAGTAAAAACAAAAACAAAACAAAACTTGAATAAGTAGGTTTGTCCAAACTTTGGACTGGTACTGTATATCTTTTTTTAAATAATTTGAAATGTGTATTTGTATATCAGGCTGGTTTTATTTGGCCCCCCAAGTTTTCTGAGAACAAAAAATAATAATTCAATATACAGTGTGTGTATATATATATATATATATATATATTATTATTATTTTTTTAAATGTTTTTTTTAGTTGTATTAGTTTTTTTCATTGTTGGACATAAAAGACTGTAAAAACACCAGGAAATCAGCTCCAAAGAAATCAGTCCCCAAGTATTCCCACGCATACTAGTAATAATAATAATAATCACACGTGATCGTATACAAATGTAAGCAAGGTTTGAAATGATTATGTTTTAGTCAAACAATATATATGTTTGGGCTTCTTGCGGTCAATTTTCAGTCTAGAAAATTATTTGTAATTATGTTCCGGCCCTCCGACCATCAGCTCAAGAAAAAATCAGCCCGCGGCTGAATGTAGTTGATGATCCTTGCTATAGATAATAAGCAGGTAGCGTGCATTGGTTTGAGGGCAGCGTGGGTAACTGTCATGTTGTGTAACAGTGGAACAGTGAGTGCATTCTGACATTAGATGCATAAAAGAACTCACGCTGGGGGCGACTGTTCGAGATATTTGGAACTCACATGTGAAAAGGTTAAGGGAAATGTAGTGTGTGTGTCAAGAAGTGTTTCCCCCAGCCATTTCTTCTAACTCTAAGAATTATTCTCATAAGGGCCTATGTGAAGGGAGCACCAGCCTCCAGCCTAGGGCTCTCCCAAGGAGCATCAGTGTCTTCTGTCTCTCATTTTCTCCTTGTCTCTCCTGTCCTGTGTTTCTTTCTCAGTGATGTAACCTCCACAGTAGCAGTCTCTCCTACTGTCCCTACATACCCGGCAGGTAGCTTAGTTGTTAAGAGCGTTGTGCCAGTAACCGAAAGGTCGCTGGTTCTAATCCCCGAGCCGACTAGGTGAAAAATCTGTCGATGTGCCCTTGAGCAAGGCACTTAACCCTAATTGCTCCTGTAAGTCGCTCTGGATAAGAGCCTCTGCTAAATGACTAAAATGGAAATGGAATACCCTGGATAGACAGACAGACAGACAGGCAGGCTGGCTAATTTACAGACCCTATAGGAAGTCAAGGTGAGCAGGCCAGGGCTCTACACACCCAGGGGTTTTGGATAACGGGTGCCAGTGTACAGGTGGTCCTGATAGGCTGATTACACCTTGGTGTGGAGCGGTGGGCGGACAGCGCCATGACACACTACATCATTAGAAATAGACATCGATTTTGGACGTTTAAAAAGGTCCTGAAAGCATAGATAAATGCCTTTCTTAGCGTTCACCAAAAAAATAAGAAAACAATTACCCAGCACTGGGCTGCAATTACCCAGCCAAAGCGGGCTGCTCAGAGCACTGCACTACTGCAGTCCACAATGCTCTACCAAGCGGTAATAGTGAGTCGTTAAATGAATGAATGCCTAAGCTGTTAACCTTTGAGTTGTTTCCATTTTAACCCTGTAACCACGCAGAATTAATGTGTAAAAAATAGACGTTCATCCATAATACATCGAATTTCGAAGGGGAACCATGAGATCTTGTTGGGCACACACAAACACAAAAACTGACACACACACACGCACACACACACCGTGGCTGTGAGAGGAATGTGAAAGCATAGGCTCAGGTCCAGGTGAGTGCAAAGACCTGATGGTATTATTCACACACCAGACACCCTGCTGGACATCTCTGTCTGTGTGTGTACACGCAGGCATGTGTGTGTGTGTGTGTGTGTGTTAATCTGTCCATCCAGCAATCCCTGAAAAACCTGGTGTGATCCAGTGCTACTCCACATGCCAATGCTCTGCTGTAACCTGGTAGCAATTAGACCTGCAGCACAATGCCATCCCTGACTGGATACAGCTCCAAGCCTGACTTAACTACTGCCATATGATATCCATGCACTGAGAAGCAGAAAGCATTGTTATTGTGGAATTAGTTGATCATTACCAATATATAGGAAGGGTATTGAAGCGAACACGAAGCATCAAATCAATGACACATACTCAGAGCCCTGGGGTGAGTGGCTACTTGAAGCATGATTTGTGAAGCCAGTAGTGAATTAGTTGTTTAAGAGAGGATTAGGGTTGAGAGTATAGTCTGTATATAGGGCCTTCTTTGGGCTAGATTCAATAGATTTTCAGTCAGCTACCGAAAACACTAAATCAAATCAAAACCCCTTTTCAAAATAGTTCAGAAAATATGGCACAAACATACCGAAGTGCTTGGCTCGTAAAGTAAGATTACACAACACACATGCGAGCACAAACAGATAGACGCCCACACATAAAGATTTAGAATGGTTTTTACCCCTTTTATCTGCCCAATTGTTGTTACAGTATTGTCCCATTGCTGCAACTCCCAGAAGCCAGCCACATCAATGTGTCTGGGGAAACACCTTACAGCTGGTGACCAATGTCAGAGTGCATGCGCCCGGCCTGCCACAAGGAGTCACTAGAGCGCAACGGGACAAGGACATCCCGGACAACACTGGGCGCCGCCTCACAGGTCTCCCAGTCACAGCCGGCTGTGACACAGCCTGGGATTGAACCCGGGTATGTAGTGACGCCTCTAGCACTGCGATGCAGTGTCTTAGACCGCTGCGCCACTCGGGAGGCCCCGATGTAGAATCTTAATTTGTGCCAGTTTGCTACAGCAGGAAAATAATCCTGCAGCAACAGAATATGTGATTTATTATGTGGATTATGATTAATGGAATTTTTTTGTAGGGCTTGATAAATTCTTTGTTAGGCCAAATCAAGTCTGACATTTTAATGTGTAACTGACAAACTTTAGAAGCCTTTTTAAACCTTGAATACCCTACAAGTTTGCATTTCCTGCTGTGCAGTAAAAAATGATCAGCAACAAAAGAGTGATCAAATTAAGATCCTACATCTGTAGGGATGTGGCTGTGGCTGCTTTTGACCGGCACACACAGATTAACACCTCAGTGATTTTCGCAGTGAGAGAGGTCAAGGCTGTCCCTACTCTTTATGTACGACTGCCAAACACACACACTATACATCCAGACTGAAACAACTGCTGACCATTAACACCTTCTTTTAGAAAAGCCACACTGGCCCAGCCACAGACAGCTATGTTATACCACACTAAAGCACTACGGCTGTTCCCCAGTGAGAGCGGGGATGGGGGGGAGAGAGAGAGAGAGAGAGAAGGAAGGGAAGGGAAGGGAAGGGAAGGGAAGGGAAGGGAAGGGAAGGGAAGGGAAGGGAAGGGAAGGGAAGGGAAGGGAAGGGAAGGGAAGGGAAGGGAAGGGAAGGGAAGGGAAGGGAAGGGAAGGAAGGGAAGGGAGGAAGGAAGGAAGGAAGGAAGGAAGGAAGGAAGGAAGGAAGGAAGGAAGGAAGGAAGGAAGGAAGGAAGGAAGGAAGGAAGGAAGGAAGGAAGGAAGGAAGGAAGGAAGGAAGGAAGGAAGGAAGGAAGGAAGGAAGGAAGGAAGGAAGGAAGGAAGGAAGGAAAGAAAGAAAGAAAGAGTGCAATGGGACTGGTTCATCAGGGTTATATAGGGATAGACTGTTGTGCTACAACCCCCCCCCCCCCCCCCCCCACACACACACACACGCCGGGAGAACAGAGAGCATGCTGGGACGGTATGAAGGGAGTGAACACCTGGAAGGAGTGGGAGTCTCTATTTCTCTCTCTCTCTCTCTCCCCTTTCTCTTTCTCTCTCATTTACATTACATTTTAGTCATCTCTCCCTCTTTTTACTCTCACTCACTCACTCTCACTCTCTGCCTGGTAAAATTAAGGTGTGATTGCGTTGAGGCTTCTCACACACATAGTGTTGTTGAGTATGTTTTTCACTGAGAGCAATATATTTGACGATTGGTTCATACCAGAGGAGGCTGGTGGGAGGAGCTATAGGAGGACGGGCTTATCGTAATGGCTGGAATGGAATTAATGGAACCGAGTCAAACATGTGGTTTCCATATGTTTGATGTGCTTGATACCATTCTATTAATGCCATTCCAGCAATTACAATGAGCCCGTACTCCTATAGCTCCTCCCACCAGCCTCCTCTGGTTCATACAAGGTGGTAGGGTTAGGTCAGATATTACCAACTGGTACAACTATGTCACTCCAGTGGCTTCCAGTGCATGTTCAGATATTAACTCAATATATCTCAGCTATGAGGCCAGTCACATATGGTGGTAGTGGGAGGTGTCACTCGTACACATAGAACCCAATATAGGCTTATTACATGAGGGATATACATTCTCTCTCAATATCTACTGAGACTTCACACATAGTGGTGGATAGAAGTCAGATATTACTAGGAGGTATCATTCCCTATCCACGGAGGTTTTCGATATCCGCGATAACTATCTCTGGCTCTCAATAATGCTACTGTTATACACAGAGGTGCCCTGTTTCCCTGGGGTATGGGGGCACAGCCTTAAGGATTTGTGTATGTGAGTGTTACTCTGCTTGGTGAGTGTATATCTGCGAATGTGTGTGTGTCTGTGTGTTAGGGGGATCCCCATTACAGTTGCTTATAGGGCAGGTGCAGACTCGCCCCTCTTTGAACTTCACCAATAGAGGTCATGTGTCACCATATCTTATTGGTCCATTTCAGCATTGAGCCAATCAGAGCTCAGGTTTCAGAGGCTGGGCATGTCTGGGATGGCAAACACACTCGCTGATAGACTGGGATCACTGTGTTATTCCTGCATGGACAAATGTCGATGCTTGACTCTGAGTGTGGGTTTGTGTGTTACATTTCAGTCATTAAACAGAAGCTCTTATCCAGAGCAAATTACAGTGGCAATTAGGGTTAAGTGCCTTGCTCAAGGGGACAGACATATTTTTCACCTAGTTGGCTCAGGTATTCGAACAAGCAACATTTTGGTTACTGGCCCAATGCTCTTAACCGCTAGGCTACCTGCCGCCTGCCTGTTAGTGTACAGGATGTGTGTGTGTGTGTACATGTGGTGTGTGTATATGTGGATGTGTGTAATACAGCTGCCTGTAGGCTAGATAGCTGACACTGCTGATAGGTCTGATAGTCACCATGTACAGTAATGAAATCTAAACACAGCTGGGCTCATGTGACAAAGAGGTATGTGTCAATCATCCTAATCAACTAATCACATCATTATGGACACTTAGCCCCCTGTGACCTCGCAGACATGTCATTGGGAACAGATAGTCAGGAGGACCTGGAGCACAGCTGCTGCTAGAGCACACGCACACGTGAACACACACCCAGACACGCAAACACACAAATACACACGCATGCAAACACACACACACACACACACACACACACACACACACACACACACACACACACACACACACACACACACACACACACACACACGCATGCAAACACACACACACACACACGCATGCAAACACACACACACACACACACAAACACACACACACACACACACACACACACAAATACACACGCACACACAACACACACACGCAAACACATGCACGCACACAAACACACACACGCATGCAAACACACACACACACACACGCACACACACACACACACGCACACACACACACACACACACACACACACACACACACACACACACACACACACACACACACACACACACACACACACACACACACACACTCCACAGGATGGAAGGATACATGGATGGATGGATTTATGGATGGAAGGATGGATGGATGGATAGAAGTCAAGCTCCCTGTCTCTCTCTGACCCAGACCCAGAACCCCAGTCTGTGACCCAGACCCAGAGCTGGCCAGACAGATGGGTATAGGTCCAGATCCACACAGGGGGAACCCTTCTTCAAAACCCCAGAACCAAGCCTCCTCTCTCTCTCCAGACCGGGTTTCGGTTTCACCTCACTGCCAGGTCGACCGTAAGAGAACCACATGGGGTCGTAACGCCCTGGCCCCACAGACAGGTTCTTGGCAGCCGAGAGCAAGATTTTTTCCACAGATTTTGTTATGAGTAAAATAATACATTAGAACAAGAAATACATTTGCGCCCACTTGGAAGGTGATTCATAACCGCTGCCGGAGCGCCAAGTGGAAGCCTTTTCAAATGTTTCATACAAAAGTTGAAAACAATGGAGTCTTTATGTGTGAACACCTGTCTCTACCGCGGTCAATATAGAACAAACTCAAATATGGTCTAATAGCCACTTTATAAGACTTTCTCCTCTTAAATCTAAAACTCTACCATAACATGTATTTGTACCTACTTAGTAATTTCATTGTAATTACTGTATAACAGTGGATTTTTTATACAACCTTCATGGATCAATGATTGGTGGATATGGCTGAACAGAAAACTACCCTGATTGGCTGCTTTGAGAGGTTCTGCCAGCCACTGCATCCCTCCAAGACTACAGCTGTCGTCCTGGCAGTGAGCGTTAAACAAAGCCTGATCTGGTGTTCTGCTTGTCAGAACAGATGAGAAAAAATGTTTGTAAATAGAGTATATATCGCTACAAAAAATACTCTACAACTAAAGCAACTGTTGAAGGTCAACAGTTCTCTTTGGTTAACGCAGACACACACACTCACCCTCCCTTCCTCACACACTCTCTCCGTCTCTCTCTCCCACAAACACACACACACAGTGAACTTGCAAAGTCTACTCAGACTGGCCTGTGCTCTTGCTTATAACAGGTAATGAAATTATACAATGTATCAACTTTGCTTGCTCTGCGCGCTGCTCCAATGTAACAAATGTACAAATCTAACAACAGAAGGCTCATCAGGGTCTGCATCCCCCCCTCGCCATCATGGCTTCATTATATTTTAAAAACTGATGGAGGAATAGATGCTCATGAAGAGCGGACGGAGAGAAGCAGGTGAGTGAGGGCTGGTAGGGGATGCGGCTGGCTGATTGCAGCTGCCACACGTGATATGCTCATGAAAGTGTGAAGTCGATATTATTAAACCTCCGACTAGCGGCTGTTGCTTAAATTCAACTGAATTTATGAACAACACTGACTTTAAAAACATTTTATAGCAGGTGCCAGCAGGTTCTTTAGATCGGTAGGGCTGAAAAATTCATGAAACGGTACCACGGTATTCTAAAATGTTGGTATCATAAGTATCATGACGTTTTGGTACCGTGAAATTACTGTGGTACCGGTATACCATGCAACATGTTTCTCTGTCCGTCCGTCCGTCTATCGATTTATCTCAGAGAGGAGACTGAGAGCTCTCATTAAAACACCTGTTGCTGATGGAGGAAGTAGTGAAGCTAAAATAGAGATTTTGACATGACACTCGTAATCACACCAGTCACAGAGTACGGTACCTCAGGCCATCTGTCCATAGTTCAGCCCTCTTCTCTCTCCATATTACTCCCTACTCTAGGACTATCCATCTCATATCACTCTCACACTCCACAAGGAGTCAGTTCCTCTCACCCACTTTTAATTCAATACAAAACAAATAGCTTTATTGGCATGGCTGTTTTGAAGACGATCCATGAGTGATGGACATTGTCTTTTACTATACATGACCCATCTGCACGTGTTAGGATACTGTACCCAGTACCCACGCTTCCAGCCCTAGTGTGTCACAATACAATGTGTCCCTTGTTAACACCAGCTCTAGGAAGTAAGTAGCCTCGTATGAACCATCCTGATCGCGCGAGCTTACAGCGAAACAGAATGTAAGCTTGCGAGATGAAGATGGTTCGTATGAGGCTAAGAAGTAAGAGCAATGAGTACTGACCTTTAAGAAACATAAACACCTTGGATGTAAACAGAGAGAGAGAGAGGGACAGAGAGAGAGAGAAGAGAGAGATTCTTAGAACGATACAGATTTTTCGCCGAGGTAGGTAGAAGAAAATAGAGTTAAATGGAGAGTGATGCTCTACTAATGTAACTAAACATTGAGCGAATGTAAATATTGTCTCTACAGATGAGGGTTGGACACACACTCTGAGAGAGGTCACAGCAGGAGAGGAGAAGTGAGCCAACAACATCAGAAACATAAGGGAATTCTCTCTTCTCCCTTCCTCTTATCCTCTCTTTTCCTTTGCTTTCCTTTTCCTATCCCTCTCATTCCATGTTTTCTTTCCCTTTCCTTTAATTTCCTTTCCTCTCATCTCTGTTCCTCTCCTCTCCTTTCCTAGGCTCTGCCTCTCATATGTCAGACTCTCATTCATCCATGTCTAGCGGTCCGGAGGTCTCTCTCCTCCCTGAGTTATATTAATGATCCACAGAAACATGACCCTGGTTCTGGGTCTTTGTCCATTTAGTCTCTGCTTCCCAACATGATTGATTCCCCTGTTCTCCATCTTCATCAAGCCCTCCCCTCCTCTCTCCTCTCTGCCCAGCTGGGGTGTCTGAGGCTGGCTGGGGTGGATAACAGACTCAACATGTGACCTCCAAGGGTCAGGATTAGGGCCTCTCTGCCCTGGCCACAAATCTGCCACTGTCCCAATGCCAGACCTCACCTCTGACCCCAGATACATACACAGTGGTAAGAGAGAGGGATGACATGGGATGACATGATGGGCAGTGCGTGGGGTCAGGTCTCAACTGAGGCTTCTGTCAGTGTGCTTTTATCACCCTGGATGAAGTGGTGACATCAGAGGTCCAAAAGCATGACCAGTCACTCTCTCTCTCTCTCAATTCAATTCAATTTCAATTTCAATTTCAATTCAATTTAAGGGGCTTTATTGGCATGGGAAACATATGTTAACATTGCCAGAGCAAGTGAAATAGATAATAAACAAAAGTGAAATAAACAATAAAAAATGTACAGAAAACATTACACTCACAAAAGTTCCAAAAGTTTCAAATGTCATATTATGGCTACGTACAGAGTTGTAACAATGTGCAAATAGTTAAAGTACAAAAGGGAAAATAAATAAACATAAATATGGGTTGTATTTACAATGGTGTTTGTTCTTCACTGGTTGCCCTCAGGTCACAAATCTTGCTGCTGTGATGGCACACTGTGGTATTTCACCCAATAGATATGGGAGTTTATCAAAATTGGGTTTGTTTTCAAATTCTTTGTGGGTCTGTGTAATCTGAGGGAAATATGTTTCTCTAATATGGTCATACATTTGGCAGGAGGTTAGGAAGTGCAGCTCAGTTTCCACCTCATTTTGTGGGCAGTGTGCACATAGCCTGTCTTCTCTTGAGAGCCAGGCCTGCCTACGGCGGCCTTTTGCAAAAGCAAGGCTATGCTCACTGAGTCTGTACATAGTCAAAGCTTTCCTTAAGTTTGGGTCAGTCACAGTGGTCAGGTATTCTGTCACTGTGTACTCTCTGTTTAAGGCCAAATAGCATTCTAGTTTGCTCAGTTTTTTGTTAATTCTTTCCAATGTCTCAGGTAATTCTCTTTTTGTTTTCTCATGATTTGGTTGGGTCTAATTGTGTTGCTGTCCTGGGCTCTGTGGGGTCTGTTTGTGTTTGTGAACAGAGCCCCAGGACCAGCTTGCTTAGGGGATTCTTCTCCAGGTTCATCTCTCTGTAGGTGATGGCTTGGTTATGGAAAGTTTGGGAATCGCTACCTTTTAGGTGGTTGTAGAATTTAACGGCTCTTTTCTGGATTTTGATAATTAGTGGGTATCGGCCTAATTCTGCTCTGCATGCATTATTTGGTGTTTACAGAGGATATTGTTGCAGAATTCTGCATGCAGAGTCTCAATTTTGTGTTTGTCCCATTTTGTGAATTCTTGGTTGGTGAGCGGACCCCAGACCTCACAACCATAAAGGGCAATGGGTTATATAACTGATTCAAGTATTTTTTGCCAGATCCTAATTGGTATGTCAAATTTTATGTTCCTTTTGATGGCATAGTAGGCCGTTCTTGCCTTGTCTCTCAGATCGTTCACAGCTTTGTGGAATTTACCTGTGGTGCTGATGTTTAGGCCGAGGTATGTATCGTTTTATGTGTGCTCTAGGGCAACAGTGTCAGGATGGAATTTCTATTTGTGGTCCTTGCAACTGGACCTTTTTTGGAACACCATTTTGTCTTACTAAGATTAACTGCCAGGGCCCAGATCTCTCTCTCTCTCTCTCTCTCTCTCTCTCTCTCTCTCTCTCTCTCTCTCTCTCTCTCTCTCTCTCTCTCTCTCTCTCTCTCTCTCTCTCTCTCTCTCTCTCTCTCTCTCTCTCTCTCTCTCTCTCTCTCTCTCTCTCTCTTTCTCTCTCAGGGAAACATGTCCTGAGCCTCAACTCCGGTGCTCTCTCTCGTTGCTCTTTCTTTCTTGATCGAAACCTGTTCTGTAGGCCTATCCCTCCCTCAATTTCTCTCTTTCTCAGTCTCTCACTCACTCACACACACACACACACACACACACACACACACACACACACACACACACACACACACACACACACATACACACACACACACACACACACACACACTCTGTCATATTCTCCATTTCTCTCCACCTCTCTCTGACCCCACCAGGGGCAAGTTATGGTGCCAATCTCTAAGGGATTCTCATGTCCCTGTCACGTCCAACCGCCTGCTTCTCTTTTTACTCTCACTCTGTCTCTCTCTTCTCCCATTCATCTCCTTCTTCCCTCTTTCTCTCTCCCCCTCTCCTGCTCCCCCTCTCTCTCTATCCCTTGCCTGCAGTTGTCCTCTAGTCATCTCTCCTCTCGTAAACACCACTTGTGGGGGTGTCACCTTTCAGCCGAGACATTACCCTAACCCCCTCTCTTCCCTCCTCCCCTCTGTCACGGAAGCACTGCATCAGGAGGGTCTAACAAGACGCATTAGGACTGACTGTGCACTTGGTAGGGCAAAGAATCAAGTGTAAGTGTACCGAATAAGTGTGCAAAAAAATAAATACTGAGTCCTGGGCCCGTATCCACAAAACATCTCAGAGTAGGAGTGCTGGTCTAGGATCAGCTCCTCCCTGTCCATATTGTTCCATTCATTTTTATCTAAAAAGCAAAACTAATCCTAGATCAGCAGCCCTGTGCTTGTATCTTCAGTACTAAGAGTAAACAAATCCCGCAGAGCTGTGGATTCACCACACTGACTGTGTTTTGTGTTGGTGCCAGTACCCAGCACAACAAACACACACATGTTATCCTAGGAAAGGGTACTGCAAATAAATAAAATAACCCCCCCCCTACAAGCTCTCTGGGCTCCGGCAGAGGAAAATAAGACAACACAGATCAAAATATTTGATAAACTTTTATGACTTTTTAACAGACAGAGAGAGGTCTGTATGAAGGGAGATGCCTCAGGTTAGATGTGTTGTTTAATGTGCTTTAACGAGGACTGTCATTGGGAACAAGAGGCTGAAAGAGACGAGAGGAGAGGAGACAGATCAGACATAACTGGGGAGACGCAAGGGCTCTAGAATGCTGGGAATTGTCTGAAGAGTGTAGATAATCGGGTATTGTCTCTCTCAACCATGTCTCAGAATGTTGTGCATTGTTTCAAATATGTTCCAGAGTGTATTGCGCAATCCAGCACCTTGGGGCAAGATGATCATGCTATGGTTACAGTGTACTGGACACCACACACACAGACACACACACACACACACACACACACACACACACACACACACACACACACACACACACACTGTAACTCTCCCTCTCTCTATATATGCTGTATAACCGCAGGCCAGTTTACATTCCTGACTTTGATCATTATCTGGCCAAGCAGACATCACTCCTGATTGAGGACTGGGAAGTGGGTAGAGGGAACAGGTAGAGGGAACATGCTCTGAATAATTTCCCAATATATAAACATTCCACAGTGGACAAAAACGATTGTTTCCAGGTGCAATCCCGGATATAGGGATGCTTATTCCGGACTCACGTTCCGCAAAACGTGGTCTCATAACCATGCATAACCATAATGTGACATTGTGTAAAGCTGGAGTTGAGGGTGACAAGCTGAATAGCTGGGTTTTTTCCTCACCTCATTCTGGTCTCTGTGGATCCTCCAGTGAGTGAGTTTAAGACAGGATCCAACACCACTAGCTCCCCTAGACTGGTGCTGATGTTGTCTGGGTTAGCGATACCTGTCACTCTGTTACATCAAAATGAATAAGGACCTCTATGCATGGTAGAGTCTAAATTTGGCAGTACTGCCACAGAGGGTTGTACACGTTCAAGAGTGAGTGGCAGGTAGCTTAGTGGTTAAGAGCGTTGTGCCAGTAACCGAAAGGTCGCTGGTTCTAATCCCCGAGCCGACTAGGTGAAAAATCTGTCGATGTGCCCTTGAGCAAGGCACTTAACCCTAATTGCTAATGTAAGTCGCTCTGGATAAGAGCGTCTAGGTAAATGAGTGAAAGGTTAGAGTTCGAACTAGATCGCAATCATGATTGATTGATGGCAATAGAGATAAGGGATGCAACTTAGCAGAGGTGATTATTTCACAGTTGGGGGTGTGTGTGTACATTGCTGGATGTCTCTCTTTGATACAGTGTGTAGAACCCCCATACTCAACTGGTGGACCACAGTCCGGATCCGGACCCAGAACGGGGAACTCGTTCGGGCTTTGACCCCTGGTATCATATAAAAACACACAAGACATGGAAAAATAAGTAGAATTGCAGGAAATTAGTTTTAAAACAAAAATCTCTGCCCCATCAGAATGTGTAGAAATGCAGGAAATTTGTTTTTAAAACAAAAACAAAAATCTCTGCCCCATGCAAAATGTGTAGGATTGCAGGAAATTCACTTTAAAACTGCAACATTTTCTCTCTGACAACAAGAGCGGTG
>NC_140019.1:8948268-8980768 GCF_964263955.1 Coregonus lavaretus
ACTCACTTCAGAGTGGCCCACTATCTACATATACTGTAACCCTCTCTGACCTCTCCTCTTTCATAAACAACTTAGCGTTTCCAGACCCTCTCACTTAGCTGTATTTCAAGTGATGTCATCTGTTAGTAGGTTGACAACATACCTGGTGTCAGGCTGACGAGCTTCATCTGCTTTGAACACATACAAACGCTAATCCTACCACACACGTCACCGCAGCACTCCTATCACTGAGATAAACCAGGTTGGAGGTGTGTGTGTGTGTGTGTGTGAAACAACTTGCAAAACCCAGATACAGCATACACTACAGGGGACTAACCTTTGAATGTCTCAACTAATCAGAGTATGAACACTTTCATTCTCAGCGTATGAGCTTGGTTATACTTCTCTTTTTTCCCTTTCTTTGTTTGAACAGACCTTTGATTTTGGCCACTGTGCAAAGGCTCTAGATCAGAAACCATATGTGTTGTGATGTATTTGATATATCGCCCTGTAATGGATCTGATACCACATATGATATGCCCTTGTGGGTTATATACCTTTTACCCTGAATGTTCAGAAGTTAGCATTCTGATAAACGGCAGCGAGAAGCGAGAAGACCATTGATTTGATAATGAGTCAGGTCTCTGGGTAGCAGACATCGGCTAGGGTTTAGGTTTTCACGGTAGTGAAAAACAGCATTAAGCATGTCCCAGCCCACGTCACCTTGTTTCACTTAGAGCTGTGTTTGGTATCTGTTTTCAGAGTGTGTGTGTGTGTGTTGGTGTAAGTGTGTGTGTGTGTCTATGCGCGCAAGTGTGTGTGTGTGTGACATAACGTGGACCTATGTTTACTGGTAGGGGTAATAAGGTACTTGGCATGCCTGGTCTCTCCTCTTTCTGTACATTACACACACAAATATAATCCTGATGCAGAGCAGACAAGGCATGGAACCAGAGGGCAAAACAAACTATGTTTACAGGAGATTTATCCCACTAATCCCAGGTACAGATGTTCTATAGAGAAAGACCTCTCTCTCTCTCTCTCTCTCTCTCTCTCTCTCTCTCTCTCTCTCTCGCAGTAAAAAAAGGGAAAACAAATGGTGTTTGTTCTTCACTGGTTGCCCTTTTCTTGGGGCAACAGGTCACAAATCTTGCTGCTGTGATTGCACTCTATGGTATTTGTGGGTCTGTGTAATCTGAGGGAAAGATATGTATCTAATATGGTCATGCATTTGGCAGGAAGTTAGGAAGTGCAGCTCAGTTCCCACCTGATTTTGTGGGCAGTGTGCACAAAGCCTGTCTTCTCTTGAGAGCCAGGTCTGCCTACGGCGGCCTTTCTCAATAGCAAGGCTATGCTCACTGAGTCTGTACATAGTCAAAGCTTTCCATAAGTTTGGGTCAGTCACAGTGGTCAGGTATTCTGCCACTGTGTACTCTCTGTTTAGGGCCAAATAGCATTCTAGTTTGCTCCGTTTTTTGTTAATTCTTTCCAATGTGTCAAGTTATTATATTTTTGTTCTCTCATGATTTGGTTGGGTCTAATTGTGTTGCTGTCCTGGGGCTCTGTGGGGTCTGTTTTGTGTTTGTGAACAGAGCCCCAGGACCAGCTTGGTTCATCTCTCTGTAGGTGATGGCTTTGTTATGGAAGGTTTGGGAATCGCTTCCTTTTAGGTGGTTGTAGAATTTAGCAGCTCTTTTCTGGATTTGGAAAATTAGCGGGTATCTGCCTAATTCTGCTCTGCATACATTATTTGGTGTTTTACGTTGTATACAGAGGATATTTTTGCAGAATTCTGCATGCAGAGTCTAAATTTGGTGTTCGTCCCATTTTGTGAATTCTTGGTGGGTGAGCGGACCCCAGACCTCACAACCATAAAGGGCAATGGGTTCTATAACTGATTAATGTATTTCTAGCCAGATCCTAATTGGTGTGTTGAATTTTATGTTCCTTTTGATGACATAGAAGGCCCTTCTTGCCTTCTCTCTCTCTCTCTCTCTCTCTCTCTCTCTCTCTCTCTCTCTCTCTCTCTCTCTCTCCCAAACACACACACACACACACACCTCGCTATTTCACAGGATGCAGAGGTAACACACACCAATAGACTCTCTCTGGACTCTCCCTGTGCAAGTACCGTAAGTCATACACCAGCCAGACCACGTTCCACCACCCAGATTTATACCAAAACCCACCCAATAAATCCCATTCTCAATCCTGGTTCCAATCCAATCCACTACCCCGTGGGAGTTATGGATGGAGGATGGAGGTACTATCAGGTTGCTGAGCAGGAGAGTTATGCGAGATTGAGGTTGTCTGGGTTGGTTTAGGCTTGGGAAGAGAAGACGCTGTCGAGTAATGCAGCTAGAGAGTTAAAGAGCAGGTTGGCTTGGCTGGGGCTGTGTGTCTTGGTGGAGGCTTGGGAAAGGTCCATGCCATTAGAGTGGAGGCAAGGCAGCAGGGCTGGTTAATGGGCCAGGCCAAAAACAATGACAGTTTATAGGGGAACGAGGCCTCTTAGCATGCATGTTTACATCGCTCCGCTCCCCTTATGGAGTATAGGTGTGTGTGCGTGAGTGTGTGTGCGCTCTCCTCCCCTCATGGAGAGCGGTCAAGGCTTGGAGCGTAAGGGAGCATTGAGAGACAGGGGCCTGAGACGTGGGCTCACGAACACAGCAGGACCACAACAAGACACGGTTTGTTGGCTCTTTAAATGATGAAATTACTGTTTGTAAGTGAGCAATGTGACGTAATTCTTCTCTTGAATCACGCTACGTATTCAACCACCCCTGCTAGAAACACCTATCAAATGCCAGGCCCCTTGTAAAAGAGATCGCTATCTCATCTATCACAATGGGACTCATCTGGATAAATAAAGATTTTATAAAGATAAGCGAATGCATTCCTTTTTCAGGAGCAGAGATAGTATCATGGTACAGCAGGTCTCTTACAAGACGCATAGTCAGAACCATTCAAAATCCTCTCAGGCCTTGTCAACATACAGTGAGCATATTGACTAGCGGTAAAAGAGAGGGACTGGGGCCTCTTTTCAGGCTGTAGTTTGACTAAAGATGCTCCCCAACCTGTGACGCTCTGGCAGAGTTTACTGTTTGTGGTTTAGATGTAGTCTGTGATTTGTTTGTTTGCAGTCTATAGACAGGTTGCCTGACAACGTCACAAAAAAACGATGCGCGCACACAACGGTCAGCTAGCTAGCAACAATGACAAGAAGCTGCCAAGTGGGAAATCATAGGTGGCTTGTTTCAGCTCGTTGTATATTGTTTTTGATACAATGTCTTGTTTTGAGGTGTTTTGAGCAGGCTGGTCACAAGAAAGAGCCGTCGATTTCGGACATTTGAAAAGGTCCTAAGGAGGTCGATATATGCCTTTGTTGGTGGTCACCCAATTTAAAAAAATTATATGGCACAGCACTGGGCTCAAACTCACGAGTCTCAGCACCAGAGCACGCTGCTTAGACCACTGCCCCACGGCAGTTTACAATTGTCTAGCAAGCAGGGAGAGTACTTGATGATACTTAATGGAAACAGCGTATTGTTTTTAATTATTTAGTTTTAAGCCTTCCCCAAACGATAGCCCTGCCCCTGGAATTAATACCTAAACTTAACCCTTTGACTTGTTTCTGTTTAAACCCTGTAACCACGCGGAATTTCTGGGTTAAAAAAATCGACGTTCATCCAATTGCGGCAAATTCCGAAGTTAAACTATGATATTAGGTTGGTTTTGACTCATGTCACGTCTATGCTAATATGGCAACAAAAAAAATGCTAGCTAGCTAACCAACAATTGTAACAATGTATTTGAGAGACAACAAGTGCTCATTGTGCAAATGTATTTATGTTTTCAATAAACATGTGGAGAGGGAATATAGTTTACATGTTTTCAACAATCCTTTGATTCTAATCCAACCACATCTGTTTTGCTGCAAGGGTAGCGCATGCATCGGTTTTGTTGCTAAACAACCCACCTGTCTAAGCTAATGAGAGGGGTGGAAGGGAGGAGGGGACAAAGTGTTTCGAAAATACTGTTTACCAAGGAGCTCCAACCTGCAGCTGAGGTTGAGAGTTTAGAGAGAGAGAGAGAGTTTAGAGAGAAAGAGAGAGAGAAAAGGGGAGAGGGATAGGGGAAGAGAGAACATTTTGTTTGTCCAAACGACTTCTTTCGAAGTAAAAGGTCAGTGAGGATAGATACTGTATACAGTTCAAAGAGAGGTAAAGAGATTTCTAGAGAGTGGAGGTCATTCAGAGAAGTGTAATCTTAAGAGAGAATCTTAACACAACTGGAGCTATTCAAACATCCAAGCAGAAACTGTCATTTAAGACTAAGTGCTAACATGACTACGGCTGTGTTAGAGTTTCAGGGGCCTCACACAGATATTATGACACTGCTAACCTTCCCTGCTTTACAAAATGTAATCTATTCTGTAAGTACAGTTAACTCTATACTGTAAGTACAGTTAAATCTATTCTGTAAGTACAGTTAACTCTATACTGTAAGTACACTAAACTCTATAGTGCAAGTACAATACTAACCCAGAACTTTGAGATTACCCATGATTCCTGGGGGTTGTCAGGGGCAAAAGCTGCACTCTCTCCCCTCTCCTCATCCTCTGTCCAGCCTCGCTGTAACCGTTACGTTTGCAGAGATGACCCTCTCCCTGTCCTCCCCACTCCCCTCTTCCACCCCATCCATCCATCCCCTAGCTAGGTTGTCTGCAGAGTTGAAAGGCGATAGCTGGGGATGATTAGGCTGTTGGGGCCTAGAGGACAGTGGGAAGGAAGCTCCCCCACTGCTCCTCTGTGTCAACAGGCTGGCTCTCCACTGGGATTAACAGGCCATTGGGCGCCTGTCAGTCACACACACACATACAGCACATTCAAATACACGGACAGATGCATGCACACGACACGCACAAAGACAAAACAAAGACACAACAAAGAGGGGATATATGGTAATGCTGGGTGTGTATCCATGTGTGTGTCCATGTGAATGTGTGTGTGTGTGCATATGTCTGTGTGTGTGTGTGAGAAAGATGGAGACAGACATGGTGCCCTACGTTCACCCCCCAGGGTCAGAAGCCCAGTTACTGTAGGAATCTTCTGGATCACAGTGAAGACCACAAAGAGGTTCTACTAGAAGGAGCATTATCCACACTGCTAATGCAGCAAACCCAGACCATGGTGCTGCCTGCCTGGCTGCAGTTAACATACCTGTGGTTCGGTATGGTTTAAAGATATCTGGAGTGTGTATGTAGTGTGCTTTTTGTCACGGTTGAATAGGTCTACAGGGAGGGGAGAGGAGTGGAGCGGACACACAATGGAAAACACTTGAACTGAGTGTTTTAACATAACTCAATCTAGTATACTGGACATCTCATGTTACTGTACACTGGAATGTATGCCTCTCCACTACTGAAAATGATTGTGTCCAAATGGAGAGGATGCAACAACCTGACCTCTTGAACAAAATGGAGTCTTGTTGGACCTTTAAAGTGGAAAGAGGGTTACATAAAGCTCTCAAAATACAGAGGGGGTGTTCTATGGACTTCTGGACAGTCAAATAGGTCTGGGGGGTGGGCGAAGGATGCTAGTGGAGGAATGTGTGTGCCTGAGGCCATGAGCAGTTCCCGTGTCCTGGACCATACTGTCCCATGCTGTGCTGTGTGAGATTGTGTGTGTGTGTGTGTACACATGCATGCGTGCGTCCATGTGCGTGTGTGTGGGTGTGTTGGGGGTGTAGAGTTACACTCTATTGTCACAGGTCAGTGCTCTAGCCAGGGTTAATTATGACCCCCAGCTACAGTCTGACTCACAACCACAACCACATAAACAACACCACCTGTACATGGTTAGCTACAGTCAATCACTAGTGATAATATTATTCTACCTGTATGTGGGATTGTGGAGTGTACCTTCATAGGTAAGTTATGGTAAGGTAAGGGAAAAGGCGAGGAAGGTGGAGGGGAGGGGTACTGAGTCAGCTGATTGCCCTAACAAACAAAAAGAAAAAAAATCACATGTAAAGAGAATGTGGTTTTTCACATTTTTCCCTCATAAAATGTATTTTTTCCACACGCTACATTATATATATTTTTCATACATTTATTTTTCACCACTTCCAAATACATCTGCTCTCCGATCCAGGGACCGACCAGGGCCGACCCTGCATTGCTTCAGAGGCAAACGAGCAGTGGGATGCAGTCTGTTATGTTGCTGGAAAGAATGTGCCAAAACTTGCAACTGGAAAAAAGGCAGTGAAAGCAAATGCCAAAGATAATAACCAAAGATAGGGAAAATTGCAGGAAAGAGGGAGCCATTTTATTTAATCGCATTCCTAAATTATTTCCTTGCAATATTTTGTTTTGCTATCAATACTTTTAGGGTTTATGTTTTGCTTTCAATATCATTTTGTTTGCAGTACTAAGAATTGTTTTGACTTCAGAAGTTTTGCTTGATATTAATGGCACAAAAGTAACTCACTGAATAGAGGATTGCACCATATAATAACACTATTACTCTATTACTCCCCGCCACAGTTTCAGTAAAAAGCTGAGGGATGGGGCTGGAGTAATGCAACTTTTTTAATGTTTCAGTATTTACATTTTTATTACATTTACTGAGGCTCCTCCACTGATACAGTGGTTGTTTACATTTACTTTGTTTACAAACATTGGTGTAAAACAAGCTTATATTTGGGATTGTGATGGGTACGACAGTTGAACTAAGCTCATAAGGCATTTCTACGTTATATTCTTCAAGAATCAATGGGTACATATCATTATTTAAGCCCAAAAATGTATGTAGCAATTTAGGATTGCCCCTTTAACAGGCAGTGACCTTCATACAGCAGAACTATGTAGCTATTTGAACGTGATCTAATGTATTCTGTCCACTGTTCCGCGAATGTCCCGCAAAATCCTTCCCTTGTCCCGCATTTTGGATGTGGTCACCCTAATTACACCGGTGGAAACATTGCTACTGCAACATGTTAACACCATCTTTTTAAATGTGAGGAGAATAATATTATTTCAACCGCACATGTGAATCTGCAATTCCACATGTGAAAGTGAGATTTTCACGTGGAGCTTTTCACATGTAAAACTGCATATCCGATTTTCACATGTGAAACTGCAATTCACATGTGAGGTGAAAACATGCTATTCTCCTCATGTGAAAAGGTGGTGGTAACATGTGAACTCAAAACTTCATGTGAAAATATGGTTTCACGTGGGAAATTTACACTCAACTTGTGAAAACAGCTATTTCACATGTGCTGCCAGCAAATTTCACAGGACACCATGGTCAACCGCCAGGGATATGAGGTAGACTAGGTAAACAGTGTATTCTCTAAAGGTTTATCAACAAACAACATGACTAATAGGATCCAGTCCTGGGACCTGGAACGCCATCCATCCCTCAGCTTTCTCCTTTTCTGCTACCGCTTTCTCTACTTTACTTTCATTACTATACTATATTTCCCTTTCTTTTCCTTTCCTTTTCTTTTTTTGTCCCTTCCTTCCTCTCATCCCAAAGTCCTCTTTCCTCCACTACTCTTTTAACTCGCTCTTCTTCCTCCTCCTCACCCTCCCACTTCCTTTCCTTGTCTCACCCCTCCACATCCTCCCCCTCTCCTCTTCTCTAAAGCCCTCCATGTTTATTTGGTGACTTAGTCTCTCATGGCTTCCTCCCATTCATCCGCCTGGTTCATGTTGGCTAACACAGGTGTCTTCAGTCCCACACAAACAGGGCCTTACTCTGTATATTTTAAACAGTTTTCGCTATACATACTCTACACGTCCGCATTCATTTGAGAAATAGAAGTAGGGTCTTTACACCGGCATAAACGTACAAAATGTGGATATGATTATTTGAGAGAGGTGAAGGATTCATGGGCCACCCATGCCTGTCCCTTCACTTTAAGCCCTATCTACAACCACTCTAACAGATTTCCTTTCTCTTTTAATCTATCCTGCCTTTATGTCTAATGTCTTCCTATAGAGTTCATAGCCTTTTGTCATGACCCCAACACCCCCCTTCCTCTATCCCACCCTCTCTCATCAGACTCACATCCAACACAAATAGTAATGCACCTTTGGATCTGTCAAAGAACAAATTGACTGAACAAAGACAGAGATCAGCGGAAAGTGTATCTAAAGGTTTCTGACAAGTCCTGAAATGACACAGAACTGAATGGACCACACACACACACACACACACACACACACACACACACACACACACACACACACACACTCCGTTATATTAGTGAACGTACAATCACTGGAGAACAAACTGGATGAGCTCCGTTCGAGACTATCCTATTAACGGGACCTGAATAATTGTAATATCCTATGTTTCTCAGAGTCGTGGCTGAACAAAGACATGGATAATAGACATCCAGCTGGTTTTTCTATGCTTCGGCAGGACAGAATGGCAGTGTCAGGTAAGCTCAAGGGTGGAGGTGTGTGTCTTGATAAAAGAACAGCTGGTGTGCGATCTCTAATATTACGGAAGTCTCGAGGTTCTGCTCGCCTGAGCTAGAATAATTCATGATAAGCTGTAGACCCTACTATTTACCAAGAGAGTTTTCATCTATATTTTTCGTAGCTGTCTATTTACCACCACAAACCGATGCTAGCACTAAGACCGCATTCAACAAGCTGTATAGGGCCAAAGGAAACAAGAAAATGCTCATCCAGAATGCTCATCCACTCCTAGTGGCCGCTGATTTTAATGCAGAAAATTTTAAATCGATATTACCTAATTTCTACTAGTATGTCAGCTGTGCAACTACTTATTTATTTACTTTTTATTTACCTTCATTTAATCAGGGAGTCACCATTGAGACCAGTGTCTCTTTTACGAGGGAGCCCTGCCTATACAATTTCATAAAACACCTAAAAAATCTAATAAAGTATAAAACAAATTAAATAGAGCACAACACACATTGCACAGACAAACATAAATATACACAATATACACAAAACATAGTAAACTAAAACAAACACATTCTTCATTATAAAAATCCTCGGTGGTGAAACTAGAGGCGAAAAAACTCCACATACAGAAACGCATACAAAGCTCTCCCTCGCACTCCATTTGTCAAATCTGACCATAACTCTATCCTCCTGATTCCTGCTTACAAGTAAAAACTCAAAAAGAAGTACCAGTGACGCTCTCAATACGGAAGTGGTCCGATGAAACGGCTGCTATGCTGGTTTCCATGTGTTTGATGCCATTCCATTCGCTCCGTTCCAGCCATTATTATGAGCCGTCCTCCCCTCAGCAGCATCCTGTGGTATGTATCCCAACCAGAAGCCATGAATTACAGGCAACGTCCGCACTGAGCTGAAGGCTAGAGATGCCGCTAATCCGGACAATCATAAAAAATTGCACTATGCCCTCCGACGAACCATCAAACAGGCAAAGTGCCAATACAGGATTAAGATTGAATCGTACTACTACTGGCTCTGATGCTCGTAGGATGTGGCAGGGCTTGCAAACTACCACATATTACAAAGGGAAACCCAGCCGCGAGCTGCCCAGTGACGCAAGCCTACCAGACGAGCTAAATGCCTTCTATGTTCGCTTTGAGGCAAGCAACACGGAACCATGCATGAGAGCACCAGCTGTTCCAGATGACTGTGTGATCACGCTCTCCGTAGCCGATGTGAGTAAGACCTTTAAACAGGTTAACATTCACAAGGCCGCAGGGCCAGACGGATTACCAGGATGTGTCCTCAGAGCATGCGCTAACCAGCTGGCAAGTGTCTTCACTGACACGTTCAACCTCTTCCTGACCCAGTCTGTAATACCTACATGCTTCAAGCTGATCACCATAGTCCCTGTGCCCAAGAACGCCAAGGTAACCTGTCTAAATTACTATTGCCCTGTAGCACTCACATCTGTAGCCATGGAATGCTTTGAAAGGCTGGTCATGCCTCACATCAATCCATCATCCAAGACACTCTGGATCCACTCCAATTTGCATACCGCCCCAACAGATTCACAGATGATGCAATCTCTATTGCACTCCACACTGCCCTTTCCCACCTGGACAAGAGGAACAACTACGTGAGAATGCTGTTCATTGACTACAGCTAAGTACCCTCCCGTACTCACTCTTCACCCACGACTGCGTGGCAGTGCACAACTCCAACACCATCATTAAGTTTGCTGATGACACAGCGGTGGTAGGCCTAATCACTGACGATGATGAGACAGCCTATAGGGAGGAGCTCAGAAACCTGGCAGTGTGATGCCATGACAACAACCTCTCCCTCAACATCAGCAAGACAAAGGAGCTGATCGTGGACTACAGGAAACAGAGGGCCGACCACGCCCCCATTCACATCGACGGCGCTGTAGTAGAGGGTCGAGAGCTTCAAGTTCCTTGGTGTCCACTTCACTAAGGATCTATCATGGTCCACACACACCAAAACAGTCGTGAAGAGGGCACGACAATGCTTCTTCCCCATCAGGATGCTGAAAAGATTTGGCATGGGCCCTCAGATCCTCAAAAAGTTATACAGCTGCACCATTGAGAGCATCTTGACTGGCTGCATCACCGCTCGGTATGGCAACTGCTTGGCATCTGACCACAAGGCGCTACAGAGGGTAGTGCGTATGGACCAGCACGTCATTGGTACCGAGCTCCCTGCCATCGAGGACCTTTATTGTTAGGGTTGGTGTGAGGTGTGACCCAGGTGTGGTGCAGGCTAGACAGTAGGCAGTAGGCAAAGATGGTGAAACAAGGATCTTTACTGGTGGTCCCAAAGCCAGGATACAAAATAACGGACTTAACACGAAAAATAAAGGAGGAGCAAATTGGTCTCCAAAAACAGGCTGACAGCAAAAATAAGAAATACTAACTATGACTGAAAACAACAATGAAACAGGGAGAACACTTCTCAAGTATCTGTACTTCCGTCTCGTGATCAGACACTGATTCGTACTGCTTGACATCAAGAAACTAGCAGAGAAAACTGAGCAAGGGAACACAGGGAAGTGAGGGCATAAATACACAGGTGAACAGATAGACACAGGTGACACCAATAGGATGATGATTAGTCCCGACTGTGAGTGAGGAGGTGCCTAAGGTTGTCGGAGGATGACACCTAGTGGGTCGCTCCGGAACTGCGACCCCATCCTGTAACAGTGCCCCCCCCCCCCCCCCCCCCCCGTTTAAGTGCCGCCCGTACCTGCCTCCAGGTGCGGCGACAGCGAGTGATGTGGACCTGGACCGCCGGGACCGCCGCCTCCTCCTCTTGCTCAGGGAATTAGGGGGGGGTGGGGGGGTGGGGGGTGGGGTGGTATCCGTATTGGCACTGGAAGGGGGACAGGCCGGTGGACGAGCAGAGAAGAGTGTTGTGGGCGTACTCCACCCACGCCAGTCGCTGACTCCACGTAGCTGGGTTGCTGGAGGCATAGCACCTCAGCACCCCCTCCAGATCCTGGTTGATGCGCTCTGTCTGCCCGTTCGACTGGGGATGGAAGCCAGAAGACAAGCTGACGGAGGCTCCAAGGCAGGTGGCGAACGCCTTCCAGAACCTGGAGGCGAACTGTGGGCTCCAATCCGACACCACATCTTGGGGAAGGCCAGGGACCCGGAAAACGTGCTGCACCACCAACTTAGCCGTCTCCCAGGCCGACGGGAGTTTGGGAAGGGGAATGAAGTGGGCAGCCTTCGACCAGGATGACTGTGTATCCATCAGAGGGGGGTAGGGTGGAAATGAAATTCAGCGAGATGTGGGACCAGGGGCGCTTGGGTATAGGCAGGGGTCTGCGCAGCCCTGCCGCGGGCTGACGTGAGCTCTTCGTACGCGCACACACTGGGCAAGCAGCCACGAAGGCACGCGTAACCCCCTCAGCAGATGGCCACCAGAACCTCCTACGCAGGAACTCCAATGTCCTGGCGCCCCCCGGATGGCTGGTGAGGTCAGACGCGTGCGCCCACTGGGTACGTACATCCTCCCCGATGGATCTTTGCCCGGATCGGGCTCCCGCCGTAGCGCTACTCTGACCAGCCAATCAATTCCCCACGAAACTGGGGCAGCAATCAGGGCATTGGGGACAATGGGGTCTTCCCTCTCCACTAGATCCATGGGGTCGAACTGCCGGGAGAGCATGTCAGGATTGGTGTTCTTCGACCCCGGACGGTATGAGATGGTGAACCGGAACCTGGTGAAGAACAACACCCACCTGGCCTGGCGCGAGTTGAGCCTCTTGGCCCCCTGAATGTAGGCTAAGTTCTTGTGGTCCATCCATACGACGAATGGATGGGCGGCCCCCTCTAGCCAATGACTCCACTCCCCCAGGGCGAGCTTGATCGCTAGCAGCTCACGGTTCCCCACGTCGTAATTCTGCTCCAACGGGGACAGCCACGGGAGAAAAGTCTTACCATCCTTGAGGAACTCCTGGGACAGGAAATCTCCCACCGCAACGTCTAAAGCATCCACCTCCACAATGAATGGCAGGGACGGATCAGGATGCCCGAGGACCAGGGCCGAAGTAAAGCGCCGCTTAAGCGCATCAAATGTGTTACCCGCTTCTGGGGTCCAGGCGAAGGAGCGTACGCTCGTCTGGGTGAGGGCTGTCAGGGGAGCGGCTAGGGAGCTAAAATTGCGAATAAATCGCCTATAAAAATTAGCGAACCCTCAATTCCGTTGTAGTTGCATGAGGGCTGGGGCCAATCCAGTACTGCGCTGATCTTGGCTGGATCCATCCGTAGGTCCCCCTGGGTGACGATGAACCCCAGGAAGGAGACACTTCTCCGCCTTGACGTAGAGCTGGTGACGGAGAAGGCATTGGAGGACCTGCCAAACGTGCTGCTGGTGTTCACTCATGTCCTTCGGATGTCATCCAAATACACGAAAACGCTGTAGTCGAGGAGGTCCCAGAGCAATTTTTGCAATTATGTTAGAACAGCTGAAAACTGTTGTGCTGATTAAAGAAGCAATAAAACTGGCCTTCTTGAGACTAGTTGAGTATCTGGAGCATCAGCAATTGTGGGTTCGATTACAGGCTCAAAATGGCCAGAAACAAATAACTTTCTTCTGAAACTCGTCAGTCTATTCTTGATCTGAGAAATGAAGGCTATTCCATGCGAGAAATTGCCAAGAAACGGAAGATCTCGTACAACGCTGTGTACTACTCCCTTCACAGAACAGCGCAAACTGTGTCTAACCAGAATGGAAAGAGGAGTGGGAGGCCCCGGTGCACAACTGAGCAAGAGGACAAATACATTAGCGTGTCTAGTTTGAGAAACAGACGCCTCACAGGTCCTCAACTGGCAGCTTCATTAAATAGTACCCGCAAAACACCAGTCTCACCGTCAACATTGAAGAGGTGACTCCGGGATGCTGACCTTCTAGGCAGAGTTGCAAAGAAAAAGCCATATCTCAGACTGCCCAATAAAAAGAAAATATTAAGATGGGCAAAAGAACATAAACACTGGACAGAGGACGATTGGAGAAAAGTGTTATGGACAGACAAATCGAAGTTTGAGGTGTTCGGATCACAAAGAAGAACATTTGTGAGAAGCAGACCAAATGAAAAGATGCTTGAGGAGTGCTTGATGCCATCTGTCAAGCATGGTGGAGGCAATGTGATGGTCTGGGGGTGCTTTGGTGGTGGTAAAGTGGGAGAATTGTACAGGGTAAAAGAGATCTTGAAGAAAGAAGGCTATCACTCCATTTTGCAACGCCATGCCATACCCTGTGGACGGCGCTTGATTGGAGCCAATTTCCTCCTACAACAGGACAATGACCCAAAGCACAGCTCCAAACTATGCAATAACTATTTAGGGAAGAAGCAGTCAGCTGGTATTCTGTCTATAATGGAGTGGCCAGCACAGTCACCGGATCTCAACCATATTGAGCTGTTGTGGGAGCAGCTTGACCGTATTGTACGTAAGAAGTGCCCACCAAGCCAATCCAACTTGTGGGAGGTGCTTCAGGAAGCATGGGGTGAAATCCCTTCAGATTACCTCAACAAACTGACAACTAGAATGCCAAAGTTCTGCAAGGCTGTAATTGCTGCAAATGGAGGATTCTTTGACGAAAGCAAAGTTTGAAGGACACAATTATTATTTCAATTAAAAATCATTATTATCAATGATTAGATTTCCTATTCATTTTGCTATATTTCCTATTCAAACTCATTTCATGTATATTTTCATGGAAAACAAGGAAATTTCTAAGTGACCCCAAACTTTTGAACGGTAGTGTCACGACTTCCGCCGAGGCTGCCCCCCCTCCTGGTTCAGGCATTCGTCGTCACCGGAGTACTAGCTACTGCCGATCCCATTCTCATCACTCCACTTGTCTTGTCTTGTCAATCACACACACCTGGTGCTCATTCCCCTAATGAGGATGTGTATAAGTGTTCCCTCTGTTCCCCTTGTCTTTGTGAGTGATTGTTTTGTTGTGAGAGCGTGTAGCTCGGTTGAGCTACATTTCACTGTGTTATTTGCGAAGGTGGATGTTTTACCTGGTATAGTTTCGTTTGACGCTTGGGGCGTTTGATTTATACAAACGGATTAAACTCTGGACTTCTGTATTTTACCTCCTGCGCCTGACTCCTTCTTTCACACCTCGTCACAGGTAGTGTATATGTACATATCTACCTCAATTACCTCGTACCCCTGTACATCGACTCGGTATTGGTACCCCGTGTATATAGCCAAGTTTTCATTACTCATTGTGTACTTATTATTACTTTTAGTATTATGTGTTTTACTTTTCTATTATTGGGAAAGGACCCATAAGTAAGCATTTCACTGGTAGTCTATACCTGTTGTTTACGAAGCATCTGACGAATACAATTACATTTTAAGCCTCTGGTACTATGGTGGGGGATTGTGAGGTAAGTTTACGGGTTTACTTTATGGAACAAAACACAAGCGCCTCTAGTCTACTCTAAGGTACTCTGAGGAAACTAAAACACACAACACACATTAAATTAGCTCCATGTTGTTGGGTGAACTTCTCCACTCTGGAATACCTTGTGGTGGTGACTTAGTTAGAGACTGCTTCCAGGAAACACTGCAGAACCAAGCCAAACCCCAATTATTGTGTCCCTCCCTGTCCCGTCACTGTCCCAACCCCCCTCCCCTTCTCCCTCTCCCTAAACATAGGGGAACCTTCAGCTCATTCTCCTTTTCACCCCTCTTTCTCCCTCCCTGTCATGTCACTTGCTTGTTTCTCTCCCTCTTCTCTTTCTCTCCTCATCCTCTATTCCTCTCCTCCCCTCATCTCCCCATCATGTGGCTCTGAGGCTAGTTGAGAGTTAGGGACAGCGTGTACCCTATCCCTGTGTGTGTGTGTGTGTGTGTGTGTGTGTGTGTGTGTGTGTGTGTGTGTGCGTGCGTGCTTTGTGCGTGCATGTCAGTACTAGATGTAAGACTGATATGAAACATCTTGGGCTCAAAAGTTTTGGCTTGTTATGGCCCAAAGGGAAATGCCTTTCCTTTTGGGAGAATGGAGAATGTCTTAATTCACTCCACATAGAGGACTGTCCTAACCCTGAGAGGGCTGTGCTGCTGCTTTTCTCTGTGTGGAACTCTAGTGGACATCTTCCTGGCATTAGAATATCTTTACAGCAGGATTCTACTGGGCATTCTGCCAGTCTGGCTGGTACTATAGTATCTTTACTGTGGGCTTTGGTTCTACTCGTCTCTCTCCTGTTCTATGTGTTCTGACAAGGAAAGAATCACAAGCCCTGAAATGATTTATCCTGTGCTGGTACAAAAAAAAGTATAAGGAGAGAGGGCAAAGAGGTTGTCTGAAAAATGACTGAAAACAAAGAGGAGAAAAAGAAGGGAAGGTATGAGGAGAAGCAAAGTGTCAACCCTAAGCCAACGTTTTCATGGGCATGTCTTTTAGCTGGCATAATCCCCCCCCCTCATATCTTTTGTCTGGTCATGTTTGAATGAGCGGTTGTAATGGTTGGCGTAGCAAGCTCTACTGGGCAGCTTTGAAGTCCCCTCGGCCCACAACTAAATACATCTGATATGCACAGCTTCTTCATCTTTTAAACATGTGTAAAAGCAGCCATGTGTTGTTCTTCTTGGACAGAAAGCAAGGTTTTTTACTTTATTTTCCTGTGGCACTGGTAAATAGACTAGTGGAGAAAATGATGAGTGATGCTGACAGTCGAGTAAACAGGGGATGAGAAACAGAGGGGGATGGAGAGAGAGAAAGAGAGGTGAAGGATAGACAGAAAGTGATGGTGACAATGAGGTCATGGGAAGGGAAGACAGAGAGAGAGGTTGAGGGAGAAATATGATCAGTGGCCCACAGCAAAATCCAGACACACATCTGACATCCATTTGTTGGTTGTCCATATTTGTATTACATAAGAGAAAGTGTTGAGGGAATGTAAAAATGCAGTTAACAGTGAGGTAAACAGGGGGTGTAATGGGGAAGCCAGAGCGTGACCACCAACCAAGGTCCATATCCACAAAGAATCTCAGAAAGAGAGAGAAGGTAAATAATTGCCGACAGATTTGAATGCAAATATTCTAAAATCCGCATACAATAATATGCACATTTTCCCACCAGAGACGTGTTTCCATCAAACTGACTTGTTGCGGATAAAAGGCTGTGCGTGATGACGTAGTGTACTATACAAATCACTTTTACAGTTAAATTCCCATGTACCGAATAAAATATACAAGTTAAATTGCTTTCCATCACCTTTGAATCTCTACCAATGGTTTTGTCATAACAACTGTTGCATTATACAGCAAATGTGCCCACTCTGGTCTTGGCACGTGCGCTCTAGCTAAGAGCTTGCATGTCGAACGAACAAATTGTATGTCAACATTTATAAAATTGTACCGACATTTCCTGTTTCCATCAATTCGGTCATGACTTTTCAAATGACATGAAATGGTTGGATGGAAATCTGGTTATAAAACAGAGAGAGAGGTGATGCTCAGGCAATCGATCATGTAGACAGATCTTGGAATTACTTTCTAACACATGGACTGTGTTAACATCTGTCGCACAGGACGCTCAGTTTCGCCTTTTAGATCGTAATGAATAAGATTATATGGACAGATTGTGACCTGATCCTAGATCAGCACTTCTACTCTGAGACACGTTTTGTCCATGAACGTCCTCATTCTAACCTGTGGACAGCAGCCGTTATACCCCAAAATGGATCAGAGTGGATCTGACTGTCGCCTGATTGTCTTCACCTGCCTTCAGTCTAAAGCCCTGAGGGTGTTTGTGAGACAGGATGACTGTGTGGGTGTGTGTTGTGTGTGTGTGTGTGTGTGTGATAACTGGAAAATTGTCTGCACAGATCCAGTTTGGCATATTTGACAGAATAGAAGTGATGTCACAATTATGTATTTAGGGGTTGTTGGCGGAACTAGAAGTACTCTATTTTTCTGTTCAAGTCTGCCAAAAGGTTTTACTGTAAACTAGTGCAAAATGTGCACCACTGCAAATCCTTGGTTGATCTTGCTGCCTGCCACACACTAGAAGCTCTAAAACACCCAGAACAGACGCATAATACTGTATGTTGAAACATGGACAGCCAAACAAAGATGAAGAGATAGTTGGACCAAAGCGAACATGGCAAGACAACAACCCCCTGAATATCTGAGGCTGGGAGACACAAAACCACTGGAAGAGAGATACATTAGAACCCTGCTGGTTGCAGAAATGAAAAACGGGGACTCTTTGTTCAGCAAAGAAGACAATAATACCATGATGAGACTCTCGCTGGATTCCAGAAATCATAGTTGTGAATGTCCTCCTTTGATCTGGTGTTTTATAAGGTCAAGTTTCCCCTGTAGAGCAGCAGTTTGGATGGCTGTGGTGACGTTTAGTAGTTTGGTAGTTTACAGCCCAGCTAGTGGTGGCTCTGAACACAACACTGACGAGTGGATTCAATGGAGGAACAACATGGAAGATCAATGGATCCACTCAATAGAAGAACAACATTGAAGACTTATGGCTAAAAGGGATATAGGGAACAGATTCCACCCGCCATCCATCCTTCTCTTCATGACAAAGCAGAGCAGTTCCTTTTTGCGTTGCTGGTGTTTTGCATTACTCTCTCTCTCTCTCTCTCTCTCTCTCTCTCTCTCTCTCTCTCTCGACAAAGCCCAGATGTGATGTTGACAGGAGGGCTGCTGTCCGACAAAGTGCTTAGAGTGGCCAGGATTAAGCCTTATTGGAGGAAACAAGGGATGGAGGGAGAGAGAGAGAGGGAGGGAGGAGGGGGTTGAGAGAGTAGAGCACTGATCTCAGCCTCTCTGCCCCAGAAAACACTAGGACAAAACAAGTCATACACAATGTCACATTTGGAGTCTATAGTAGGAGTAATAATGAGAGTGAGGTCTAGGGAAACGCATATGCACACATGCACGCACGCGCACACACACATACACACACACACTTACTTATTGAACATATCAGGTAAACGTACAAATGACATATCTGTTATGATGAATCAGTCAGCAGAATCCAACAGCGAATCACAACACTTTGACAGAGCTCATTATTGTCTTTCACTGGTTAGGAAGTTTACACAGAGGACTTCCTGGAACTACCTTGGCCAATCAGCATCAGCATCACTCCAGCAGAGACCAATAACAATAAATACCCGTTTTCTCCAAATGTGTCTGTCCTTCATTCTGTCTTTCCCTTTGAACAGCATGTCTGTATGTCTGTCAGTGATTGCGATTGATTGGGATGGCAGGTAGACTTACCTAAGCTGACAAGGTGAACAATCTGTCAATGACAAGGTTTGAGCAAGGCTCTTACATTTTCTCCAGGGGAGCCGTACTACTATGGCTGACCCTGTAAAACAAAACATTTCACTGCACATATCCGGTGTATGTGACAATAAAACATTTGTCTTTTTGTTTTGTCTGTCCATCTGTTCGGCAGGCCCTGGACTGACATAATAACTTAGTTAAGGAGAAACAAGTGAAGAGGGAACAGATAGAAGAAGAAGAAGAAGAAGAAGAAGAAGAAGAAGAAGAAGAAGAAGAGACTAAATGAAAGAGGGATGATGAGAGAAGTGTGGGCCAATAAAAAGAAAACGGGACAGAATAAAGGAGAACATGATGAGGGGATGGGTTGGGAGGATAGGAGGTACTTCCGGAAGGGCATGTTCAAGGTCAAAGGTGAGGGAATGTCCGGTCAGGGTCAAGTGTACACACATATAGTGGGGAAAAAAGTATTTAGTCAGCCACCAATTGTGCAAGTTCTCCCACTTAAAAAGATGAGAGAGGCCTGTAATTTTCATCATAGGTACACGTCAACTATGACAGACAAAATGAGAAAAAAAAATCCAGAAAATCACATTGTAGGATTTTTAATGAATTTATTTGCAAATTATGGTGGAAAATAAGTGTTTGATCAACAACAAAAGTTTCTCAATACTTTGTTATATAGCCTTTGTTGGCAATGACACAGGTCAAACGTTTTCTGTAAGTCTTCACAAGGTTTTCACACACTGTTGCTGGTATTTTGGCCCATTCCTCCATGCAGATCTCCTCTAGAGCAGTGATGTTTTGGGGCTGTCGCTGGGCAACACAGACTTTCAACTCCCTCCAAAAATGTTCTATGGGGTTGAGATCTGGAGACTGGCTAGGCTACTCCAGGACCTTAATGCTTCTTACGAAGCCACTCCTTCGTTGCCCGGGCGGTGTGTTTGGGATCATTGTCATGCTGAAAGACCCAGCCACGTTTCATCTTCAATGCCCTGATGGAAGGAGGTTTTCACTCAAAATCTCACGATACATGGCCCCATTCATTCTTTCCTTTACACGGATCAGTCGTCCTGGTCCCTTTGCAGAAAAACAGCCCCAAAGCATGATGTTTCCACCCCCATGCTTCACAGTAGGTATGGTGTTCTTTGGATGCAACTCAGCATTCTTTGTCCTCCAAACACGACGAGTTGAGTTTTTACCAAAAAGTTATATTTTGGTTTCATCTGACCATATGACATTCTCCCAATCATCTTCTGGATCATCCAAATGCACTCTAGCAAACTTCAGATGGGCCTGGACATGTACTGGCTTAAGCAGGGGGACACGTCTGGCACTGCAGGATTTGAGTCCCTGGCGGCGTAGTGTGTTACTGATGGTAGGCTTTGTTACTTTGGTCCCAGCTCTCTGCAGGTCATTCACTAGTTCCCCCCGTGTGGTTCTGGGATTTTTGCTCACCGTTCTTGTGATCATTTTGACCCCACGGGGTGAGATCTTGTGTGGAGCCCCAGATCGAGGGAGATTATCAGTGGTCTTGTATGTCTTCCATTTCCTAATAATTGCTCCCACAGTTGATTTCTTCAAACCAAGCTGCTTACCTATTGCAGATTCAGTCTTCCCAGCCTGGTGCAGGTCTACAATTTTGTTTCTGGTGTCCTTTGACTTCTCTTTGGTCTTGGCCATAGTGGAGTTTGGAGTGTGACTGTTTGAGGCTGTGGACAGGTGTCTTTTATACAGATAACAAGTTCAAACAGGTGCCATTAATACAGGTAACGAGTGGAGGACAGAGGAGCCTCTTAAAGAAGAAGTTACAGGTCTGTGAGAGCCAGAAATCTTGCTTGTTTGTAGGTGACCAAATACTTATTTTCCACCATAATTTGCAAATAAATTCATTAAAAATCCTACAATGTGATTTTCAGGATTTTTTTTTCTCAATTTGTCTGTCATAGTTGACGTGTACCTATGATGACAATTACAGGCCTCTCTCATCTTTTTAAGTGGGAGAACATGCACAATTGGTGGCTGACTAAATACTTTTTTCCCCCACTGTACACACACACACACACACACACACAAACGGATAGAACAAACACTAACCTCTGTAGTCAAACAGGACTTCCTGATGAAGACACAGGAGATACGGACAGACAGAGGTTAACATACTCGGGGTCAAAGATCCGGGGTCAGATGACCTCACCTGCCATCTGTTCAGTTCTAGTGAGTGGAAGAAAAATGGTCCTAAGCCCACAGGACCAGCAGACACAAAGGAGGGCAAAGGTGATGGGAAGAGGTGCACAGGGGCAGTCGTGTGTGTTTGTGGATTTGTTTGTGTGCAAGAGTGTGTGTGTTTTCATTTGCATGTGCGAGCATGTAAGAATGTGTGCGAAAAATAGGGTTTGTGTGTTTGTGTGTGTCTGTGAGTGATGAGTGGATTTGTGAGTGGATTTGTATATTTGCTTGTGGCTCAGTGTGCGTGAGTAGGAAAACCAACCCTCATCACCATAGCGTGACCATCGTCAGTATATCTACAGTATGTATGCACGACTACACATGCCTGCACAGCGGAGACACACAGATTCCCTGAGCTAGTTCTGAGTAGGTAGGCTCTGTTCCAGTAGATGCTAGGAGAGTGTCCAAGTGGTTAAACAGACAGACAAGCCAACCTGCTGCACCACAGAGCCCATACAGACATCTGCAGGTCCTTTCACGGCTCACTGAGAGGCCAGGGATGAGCTGCGTGTCTGAGGCTGGATGGGGAGCTCTCTCTGTGGGCTGGCTCAGCACAGATGAGCCCTTCCCGGAAGCTCTGGATGTACGAGGACATGGAGGTCCCAGCACGAGAACCACTAACCTAGAACCGGTGGAGGAGGTCGGGTGGGGGGAATTGAGCACCAGGATTCCCTGTGTGAGTGTGTGTGTGTGTGTGTGTGTGTGTGTGTGTGTGTGTGCGTGTGTATGTGTGTGAATGCATGTATGTGTATGTACACCACATACCATATTCAGTGCATGGACTGGACACCACATGACTCAGCACCTAACACCACGCATCCATGTGAGAGACACACACATGATCACACACACTCCTCCACTCCACCTCTCCTTTCTCATCCCCTCTTCCCAGCTGGCCTGCTGAACATCCTGGTGAGTTTCATATCAGAGGCGGGCAGAGGGGATAAATAGCATAACAAACAACTAGCTGCAGGCAGCAGTCAGGCAGCCTATAGACCAGAGGAGAGAGCTACAGCTAAAGCCTACAGTACATGAAAAGCAGAGAAGCAGAGTAGGCAAGGACAGGGCCAGTCTCCACAAAGCATCTCAGAGTAGGAGTGCTGATCTAGGATCTGGCTGCATCTGACATAAACACCCAAAGAAGAGATGGAGGGAGGGAATGGGAGAAGGAGAGAGAGCGAGAAACAGGGCAAGAAAGCAATTTGATTGATGTAGAAAGAGAGAGAAAGCCAGGGTGAGAGTGAAATGGAGAAAGAGAGTAGTAGAAAGAGAGACAGTGTGATAGAGAGAGGCACTAACTTGGGAAACAGCTCTATATAGTTACAGTGTACAATATCTACTCCATTGAGGTGCTAGAGGTCTCCTGTTCTTTGTATCCTTATCCTGAGGTGGTCAGTAATGACAGGGTTATGAGACTGACGCTCTCTCTGGGACAGAGGTATGGCTGGCGGTGAGCCACTGATGAACATCCGTATAGGATCTAAACATGGCTCTGTCACGTCAATGAAGGTAACTACAGTCTACTGGCTCTATTAAATGATTCTACCCAGCATCTCAAGAGATATGATGTGCGTTTGACTCTAAAGGTTTTGAATTAAACTATGGCGCCATTGAATGGGAAAGTGCAATACTAGCAATACTCTGTCCACATCAAACGACATGGTGTCAGTGTTCTTTACAGGCAAGCATCAGTCATGTATAGACCTGTGAGAATCCGATATAGAGCTGTCTCTATAGTCTATGGCTCACACTGTGTGAGTGCTGTTCTTCTCAAGCTCAATCAGCATTAACAACATACAAACGGTCAGCTAGACATGTCAACGAAATGGAGTGATGCTCTATGGATACTTTGGAGTAAAACACAATAACTCTTTACTAACAAAGCAGAGAGATTATGGTCTGTTATTAGGACGAGCAGAGCAGCAGAGAACATTGTCTTGTGCAACATGATGTCGGTCTTAATTTACTATTCTAAATTAAACAGCTTCAACAACCAGAGACCGCAGAGCACATATGTGGTTTCTTCTACAACAACGGACGACATAAATTAATAACTTACTCTGGAATGTTTCTGTTGGGGTGCCAACAACATGGGGAGAGAGAGAGAGAGAGAGAGAGAGAGAGAGAGAGAGAGAGAGAGAGAGAGAGAGAGAGAGAGAGAGAGAGAGAGAGAGAGAGAGAGAGAGAGAGAGAGAGAGAGAGAGAGAGAGAGAGAGAGAGAGAGAGAGAGAGAGAGAGAGAGAGAGAGAGAGAGAGAGAGAGAGAGAGAGAGAGAGAGAGAGAGAGAGAATTAAGAAAATGAAAGACAAAGAGAGACAAAGAAAGAGAGAAGGCAGAGATAGAGAAAAAAAGAGTGAGAGAGAGAGAGAGAGAGAGAGAGAGAGAGAGAGAGAGAGAGAGAGAGAGATACACGTTTTGTGATGAGGGGTTATGTAATAGAAATGAAACAGTTACAGAGCGTCCCGGGGAAGCCATTGATCCCTGACGATCTTCAGGAGAGTTTAAAATGTCAGAGAAACATGGCTGGAGAAGTTTGCGGGATGCACAGTGTGTCAGGGCAGAATAAACCTTGCGCCATAAGATAATCATTAGTTATTAAGCTGTAACATCCAGGATGTCCTCAGTGAATCTGGCTTGAGAAACACAGAGGGGACATGGTGGGGCTAGCCCACTACAGCAGTTACTAGATTCAGCCAAATGAGAAAGAAAATTATAGAAAACAGTATATCATTGTTTACAGTTGATCCTCTCTCTTTCCTCATCATAAGCTATTAGCTGTCCTCATTTCTGCCTAATGACGACTGCTGACCCAGAGAGATGAAAACCCAAACACAGGTGTTCATGGTGGCGATTTACATCTCCTGCACAGACCGTATCCCTACACACAGCCAGGACATCTTGGCTGTTGTTTGCTGGTTGTTGAATTAGATTTTATTCAGGGCTTTGCACACATGGAGATGACCATTGGTTAACTAAAAATGCTGATGGTTCAGATTCAAACTTAAACCAGGATTAACAAAAGAGGGAAGAAGAAAACGTTTGTCTCTTCGCTCTCTCTCTTATTGTTATTAAATGTTGTATTAACATTATGAGGTAGTCCCTGGATCTTGCAGCCAATCACAGTCTAGAGTGGAGGGAATAGGCCATTATGTAACAGTAAATATATCAAAGCAACCCGGCCAACAAATGAGTCCCCTGGAAAGGCGATCTGATTCCCTCTTTATGGTCCCTCATCATTTACTGTGGAAACGCGTGACAGCTAATTATGATTCTCCCCCAGAGGTACGCGGCTGTGCAAACACCAGGGGGGGATTCCTTTGACTGTGACACAAGTTAATCCGGGCCTGGTGCGGGTTAACTACCTATAGGGGTCTGAATCTAAGTTACAGCTAAATCAGTCTGAAACCGTATGAGTGACAGACATTCCTTTGTACTGTATCTACAGGTTCTGAACATTGTGCCTTTCTGAAAAATAAAATAATAATGACATTTGTAAAGCGCTTTTCATTATACAGAATAATAGCTCAAATAAAAAGCAAATACATTTGTTGTTTTACACAACTAGTAGGGCAACTGACACAAAGAACACAGCTGACGCTACAAAGGGTAAGGACACCAAAAAGCTCTCCTAAAGAGAAAGGTCTTTAGGCCCGTTTTAAAAGCATGCTCCAGTACATCTATTTCTGAGAGGGAGGTCAACCCCAACCACCTCCAACACCCTCTCATGGTGTAGTGTTACCCAGGCACGACAGCCCCCTCAGCCACACACGGTAGCTCGGCCAGGCTGAGCAAACCTGAGGCTCAGACATTTGTACAAAAATGTTTTGGGACAATTTGTACTTTTTAGTTTATTTTCTGAGTTGTGTACGTGTTCAGGGACCCTGATGAGTTGTCTGAAAAGAGAAAAACACATGTCTGAAGAGCGTTTACCTGGCTGAGTTTCTCTGGCACACCCAGGGCGGAGGAAGAGAGAGTTGGCTCTGGGTAGACTAGAGAGAGGTCTCTGGACAGAGCAAAAAACACCTCATCGGCTGGAGTTTTTCCTTGACAGCTCACGTCAGGAAAAACTCCTGGCCCTTATAATGAACGTTATAGCCGATAACTAGAGCCTGGAGTTTTTCCTGCTCAGGAAAGAATACATTATTATAACATTATTTATTTAGCAGACTCTCTTATCCAGAGCGACTTACAGGAGCACTTAAGGTTAAGTGCCTTGCTCAAGGCTCAGAACCAGCGACCTTTCGGTTACTGGCCCAACGCTCTTAACCACTAGGCTACCTGCCGCATTCCAGGTGACTACCTCATGAACTGGTTGAGAGAATGCCAAGAGTGTGCAAAGCTGTCATCAAGGCAAAGGATGGCTATTTGAAGAATCTCAAATATAAAATATATTTAGATTTGTTTAAAACTTTTTTGGTTACTACATGATTCCATATGTGTTATTTCATAGTTTTGATGTCTTCACTATTATTCTACAATGTAGAAAATAGTCAAAATAAAGAAAAACCCTTAAATGAGTAGGTGTTCTAAAACTTTTGACCGGTACTGTACATAAAGTGTATTATTGGGATATAAACTCAAAACTGAATACATGTCTGACATGTTACAGGTGTCTTCTTTTTTTAAGCCTCTGTAGCTTAGCAGCCTCTGTGGTCCTCTGTAGCTCAGCTGGTAGAGCACGGCGCTTGTAACGCCAAGGTAGTGGGTTCGATCCCCGGGACCACCCATACACAAAAATGTATGCACGCATGACTGTAAGTCGCTTTGGATAAAAGCGTCTGCTAAATGGCATATTATTATTATAAGCCTATAACCATGTATGTGAGGTGTCTACTTTTGTTTCAAAGTAGATTTCTTTAAGATTACCAAGAAACACCCTGATTTAGCCCACTGCAGTAAAAGATTAAGCCAAAAAGTTAATTTCTTTGCCATGTTGTCTTGCAGTATTACTTAAGGGCCTTGCTGCATATATAATGGATGATATGAAATATATATTTTTACACAGGCTTCCTTCTTTTCACTTTGCCATATAAGCCAGTAATGTGGAGTGAATGCAATGTTGTGAAAGAGGCATTATGTTATGGGTATGCTTGTCACCAGCAGGGACTGGGGAGTTTGTCAGGATCAAAGTAAATATGAAAGGTAAAAGGTTAAGAGGAAAACCTGCCTCAGTCTTCTGAATACCTAACCCTGGGATAGAGTTGTATCTTTCAGTGGGACAATTAGAATGGCTTTCCAATAGGTGTTGAGTGTTCACGAGGGGGCCAGTCTCAGTCCTGACTTTAAATCTGCCTGAAAATCAGAGACAGTTTGAATATTGCTGTCCATCAATGATTCTCAACTAAATGTACTGAGCTTGAGCAATTTTGACAAAAACAATTTATAAATGTTGCCCTAAGAGTTGTGCAGAGTTGGTAGAATCTTATTCAAAATGATTTACAGCTGTAATTGCTGCCAAAGGTACTTCCACCAAGTATTAAGTCTGGCTTGAGAAGACATACACAATCAAGACATCTTCTTTTATTTTTGTATTAATTTAGAACATTTTCTATACTTTTTGTTTCAGTTTGAAAATGTGGAGCAGGTTGTGTAGATCTGTACGGAGAAAATTATATTGAATCCTTTTTAGATTTAATTTTAAGGCAGCAAAATGTGACAACTGTGCAAGGGGTGTGTAGACTTTCACTACATTTCTCTACATTTCACAAGTGTTGTATTGTTGGGAAACACTCCTACCATAACATTAGTGGGTTTCACATGTTTGGTTTGGGTGTATCCCCCTCCTCATCCCTAGATTAATTGCTTTATTAATAGCTATTAGCCACGTTAATGATTTCAAAGCAGCCAGCTGTGAGTCTTCCCCTTCCAAGACAAACAAACCAGAAGGAGAAGAGAGAGGGGAGCGGAGCCAGCAATCAGTGACATCACCGCTACCCAGGGTCCCATCTGGCCTGGCGCTGTTTTAGTAGGGGCTGATTAATGTAGGCCTGGCAGAGAGGATGAAGGTGGTTTGTGTTACAGCTCTCTCTCTTTCTCTCTCTCTTGTTCTCTCCCTCTTTCTGTTGTTCTTTCTTGTTCTGTTGTTTTTTCTCTTGTTCTTTCTCACACTTTGGCACTTTCTTAATTGCTTTATTGCTCTCTGTTCTGTTGCGCTCTCTGTCTCTCTGACTCTGTTTCAATATCCCTCTTTCTCTCTCTTTCTCTCGCTCTCTGTCTTTCTAAATCAGAGATGATAGACAGGATCGTTGCAGGTCACAGCAGTCACAGGTGGTGAGCACATTGATTGGAAAAAGTCAACATTAGATCTCACAATGACACAAAGCATACACGCACACACACACACTCAATAATAAACAGCAGAATAAAATAAAACTCTTTAAACTTGATCTGTTCCAGTAACCTTGTGTGCAATAGCCACACACACAACAGCTACATCTAATATGTCAGACATTTTGTTCAAGGCTGAGTGTAATATGTAGTATTACTTTCAATAGGAAGGGACCCCTTTGGAACAAGGTGGCCATGTCTATCGGCGCCTTCTTATAGGCGTTCTTATAGGGGCCCCAGATATGGCAAAAGGCACAGCCTGGAGGTTATTGATTGCCACGGTTACCGAAATACTGAAATATCACATTTACATAAGTATTCAGACCCTTTACTCAGTACTTTGTTGAAGCACCTTTGGCAGTGATTACAGCCTCGAGTCTACTTAGGTATGATGCTACCAGCTTGGCACACCTGTATTTGGGGAGTTTCTACCATTCATCTCAGTTTTGATACAATGGCGCCGGAGGGGATGGCTGCCGTTGTACGGGCTCCTAACCAACTGTGCTATTTTGTTTATTTTTTTCGCGTTGTTTGTAACTTATTTTGTAACTTATTTTGCACATTATGTTACTGCTACCGTAAAGAGCTTCTGTACATCAGAACAGCGATTACTCAACTCGAACTGGACAAAGATTTTTTCTTTAATGAGTCCGACGAAGGAAATACTGCTTTCTCGACACCAGGCCCAAATCCCTGTCATTCACGTGAAGAAAAGATGGGGCGGAGGTCGGGCTGCCTTCTGAGAATTCGTAGGCGAGTGAGTAAACCTCCACTACCATCCATTCTATTGGTCAACGTGCAATCATTGAAAAACAAAATGGATGATCTACGATTAAGACTATCCTACCAATGGGACATTAAAAACTGTAATATATTATGTTTCACAGAGTCGTGGTTGAACGACGACACGGATAATATAGAGCTGGCTGGGTTTTCTGTGCATCGGCAGGACAGATAAGCTACGTCTGGTAAGATGAGGTGCGGGGGTGTGCGATGTCTTAACAGCTGGTGCGCGATGTCTTATATTAAAGAAGTCTCGAGGTATTGCTCGCCTGAAGTAGAGTACCTCATGATAAGCTGTAGACCACACTATCTACCAAGATAGTTCTCATCTATATTATTCGTAGCCGTCTATTTACCACCACAAACCGATGCTGGCACTAAGACCGCACTCAACGAGCTGTATAAGGCCATAAGAAAACAAGATAATGGTCATCCAGAATCGCCGCTCCTAGTGGCTGGAGACTTTAATGCAGGCAAACTTAAATCTGTTTTACCTCATTTCTACCAGCATGTCACATGTGCAACCAGAGGAAAATAAACTCTAGACCACCTTTACTCCACACACAGAGAGGCATTCAAAGCTCTCCCTCGCCCTCCATTTGGCAAATTTGATCATAGTTCTATCCTCCTGATTCCTGCTTACAAGCAAAATCTAAAGCAGGAAGTACCAGTGACTCGCTCAATACGGAAGTGGTCAGATGACGTGGATGCTACGCTACAGGAATATGTTCCGGGATTCATCCAATGGCATTGAGGAGTAAACCACCTCAGTCACCGGCTTCATCAATAAGTACATCAACGATGTCAGTGACCATACGTACATATCCCAACCAGAAGCCATGGATTATAGGTAACATCCGCATCGAGCTAAAGTCTAGAGCTGTTGCTTTCAAGGAGCGGGACACTAATCCGGATGCTTATTAGAAATCCCGCTACGCCCTCAGACGAACCATAAAACAGGCAAAGCATCAATACAGGATTACAATTGAATCCTACTACACCAGCTCCGATGCTCTTCTGATGTGGCAGGGCTTGAAAACGATTACGGACTACAAAGGGAAACCCAGCCGCGAGCTGCCCAGTGACGTGAGCCTACCAGACGAACTAAATGCCTTTTATGCTCGCTTCGAGGCAAGCAACACTGAAGCATGCATGAGAGCACCAGCTGTTCCGGACGACTGTGTGATCACGCTCTTGGTAGCCGATGTGAGCAAGACCTTTAAACAGGTCAACATTCACAAGGCCGCGGGGCAAGACGGATTACCAGGACGTGTACTCAAAGCATGTGCGGACCAACTGGTAAGTGTCTTGAAAAGATTTTGCATGGGTCCCCAGATACTCAAAAAGTTCTGCAGCTGCACCATGAAGAGCATCCTGACCGGTTGCATCACTGCCTGGTATTGCAACTGCTCAGCATCTGACCGTAAGGCGCTACAGAGTTTAGTGCGTACGGCCCAGTACATCAATGGGGCCAAGATTCCTGCCATCCAGGACCTATATACTAGGCAGTGTCAGAGGAAGGCCCAAAAAATTGTTAAAGACTCCAGTCACCCAAGTCATAGACTGTTCTCTCTGCTTCCGCACGGCAAGCGGTACCGGAGCGCCAAGTCTAGGACCAAAAGGCTCCTTAACAGCTTCTACCCCCAAGCCATAAGACTGCTGAACAAGTAATGAAATGGCCACTCTGACTATTTACATTGACACCCCCCTCCCCCTCCATTTTTTTACACTGCAGCTACTTGCTGTTTGTTATCTATGCGTAGTCACTTTAACCCTACCCAAATTACCTCGACTAACCTGTACCCTCGCACATTGACTCGGTACCGGTACCCCCTGTATATAGCCTCGTTATTGTTATTTTATTGTGTTACTTTTTATGATTTTTTACCTTAGTTTATTTAGTAAATATTTTCTTATCTCTTTCTTGAACTGCATAGTTGGTTAAGGGCTTGTAAGTAAGCATTTCACGGTAAGGTACCTGTTGTATTCGGCGCATGTGACAAATAAAAATGTATTTGAGATCCTCTCAAGCTTTGTCAGGTTGGATTGAGAGCGTCGCTGCACAAATATTGTCAGGTCTCTCCAGAGATGTTAGATCGGGCTCAAGTCCGGGCTCTGGCTGGGCCCCTCAAGGACATTCAGAGACTTGTCCCGAAGCCACTCCTGCGTTGTCTTGGCTGTGTGATTTGGGTCGTTGTCCTGTTGGAAGGTGAACCTTCGCCCCAGTCTGAGGTCCTGAGCGATCTGGAGCAGTTTTTTTAAATCAAGGATCTCTATGTAATTTGCTCCGTAATTTCTTTGCTAAAATTTCTAAAGACCTGTTTTTACTTTGTCATTATGTGGTATTGTGTGTAGATTGTTGAGGGAAAAAAACAATTTAGTCCATTTTCGAATAAGGCTGTAACGTAACAAAACTTTCCGAATGCACTGTATATATATTTATACTCCGGACTCCGACATTGCTCGTCCTAATATTTCTATATTTCTTAATTCCATTATTTTTCTTTTATTGTAGTGTATTGTTAGATATTACTGCACTGTTGGAGCTAGGAACACAAGCATTTCGCTACACCCGCAATAACATCGGCTAAACACGTGTATGCGACAATAAAAGGACACACACACGCCTCCACATGTGAACCCCACTTGTTATTGTGTGCAGATCCAGAGTGGAGGGACAGAGATGGAGGGTGGGTTATTCAAGGGGCTGGGCTGGCCCACTATCTCCTGATGGGGAACCCAGACACAAGCAGAAACTTGGTCAGGATGTCCTGTCCTAAGCAGCATAACGATAGGTTTTAATATTAAAAAAAATAAATACAATAAAATAATAATAGTTTTGATGTAATCCTGCCTGAACAGCTGGGTTGAGATTTCATTTAGATATGCATCTGAGAGGTTCCCATAGCTGGGGGTGGAAGGAGAGCCAACGTTTTACAACATCACTCTTCTCTAAACACACACACACAAACACGCACACATGCACACAGGCACACACACACACACACACACACACACACACATACACACACACACACACACACAAATACAGTGTCAGACACAGAGGCCTAAGAATCTCGCTGGTCCACCTTTCCCGTTTACATTTGTTTTCTATTCTTTCTAACCGTTTGCTCTTCATAAATCTATGCATCTATATTGTGTTTTTATGTATACAGTATTTTCATTGATAGGATGCAGTTGAGAGAGTAAATTAAGAAAGGAAATAGAGGAAAAGGAGAAGAATGTATTCATGTGCAGGTGGTTGACAGGGTCTCTACGGGCCTTCTCAGAGTAGTTCTGTGTTCCACCCTTGGTGTGACTGATAAATGGAGTATTACATTCACAGCATTCATCTGTGTCTGTCTTTCCCGATGCCAGAGTACAGCAGGTACAGAGCCAACAGCTGTCTCCTACTCCTCCACAAGTCAGATTTAAAACCTGTCACTCTTGGCCTTCTCTTTCTCCCTCTTTGAAAAGTCTCTCTCTTTTTCTCTCGTCTGTTTCTCTCTCCTCTTTCTTTCTTTCTTTCTTTCTTTCTTTCTTTCTTTCTTTCTTTCTTTCTTTCTTTCTTTCTTTCTTTCTTTCTTTCTTTCTTTCTTTCTTTCTTTCTTTCTTTCTTTCTTTCTTTCTTTCTTTCTTTCTTTCTTTCTTTCTTTCTTTCACTCTCTCTCTGTTTCTCTTCTCTCTCTCCCTGCTCTCTTTCTTTCTCTTTCTCACATAACAACCATTTTCATTATATAAATTTGAAGAGGAAACAAATCATTAATGACATTACATTAATAAGAGGAAGCACGAGAGCCTGTTTGTTTTCCTGACATGGGAAAATGTCCCAAAATCACACACATTCCACCCCAATAAAATAACATATGGTTGTCGATTGATGGGTGGGAATGAATCAAAATAGAATAACTTAGGTTAAAGAATGACCCCCTTCAATGTTATTTTTCCTGCATGTTTTGCACACTGCTCTAACACACACGACATGTATTTAGTTTCATAGCCATTCCTATCATGTCAAAGTGTCTTCTGAAATAGGTGCTTGTGTGTGTGTGTGTGTGTGTGTGTGTGTGTGTGTGTGTGTGTGTGTGTGTGTGTGTGCGTGTGTGAGTGAGTGAGTGCGTGTGTGTGTGTGCGTGCGTGTGTGTGTGTGTGTGTGCGCGTCCACTGTGCCTGTAGAATTCAATACGGTCAGTCTGTATGAATGAGTGATGATGAAAGCTCAGGAACCTGCCTCTGTCTCCATCTCTCTGCATCTCTATGTGTCTAATTCACGTATCATGAAGGCTGATTTAGGAGCTGCAGACCTGCCTTGGCATTGTCTGAGACCAAGCACTGGATACATTTGATGTAGCGTATCTAAACACTGTCTGAAGCCTGGCATGCCTCCGTCAAAAGTCCATAAACGATGTTTTACGAGCAACAGAATGCTGGCTGCGAA
>NC_140019.1:8983268-9023268 GCF_964263955.1 Coregonus lavaretus
AGAAGTGCAGTAAGTTCAACGGTGACTGTATTTATGACAGGGCAGACTGGAGCTCTTGAAGATACCATGTGATGATAGTGATCAGCAAATCTGGTCCCAGACACTACACTTATACCACTGTACAATCCCAATCAGAACACACACACACACACACATACACACACACACACACATACATACACACACACACACACACACACACACAGTCAGAAGACAGTATGGAACAGAGGCTAGGGAACAGAGTGGTTCTTCTCTCCCCTCATGTCTCCCTCCCGACCCCCTGAATCCTGACTGCACTAGTCCTAGTCACAGGGGCCTCTCACTGGGGAGTGGAAGTCTTATCTCCCCCCTGTCCTCCCATCGGGACATCCTGCCACAGTTAGAGATGTGTCACTGTTTACAGGAAGAACTTCCCATTTAAACCTGTTTTAAACAAGCACACACATGCACAGACCCAGACACACACACGCACACACAAACTGTTTGCTTGTTAGGCTGGATATGAACAGGACAGAAAATACCCTTTTATAATGAGACATTCATTTCCGCTGGGGGAGGACAGGAGTAGAGGAGGAGGGGAAGGATGGATGGAGAGGGGGGAAGATGATATATTTAGACAGGGTGAATAACTGCAGAGTCACCCTGTGAGCAACTAACTAAAAAAGAAAAGAGAAGGGAAAAAAACACTAACGCTCAGGAAGATTTATTTGATAAAAAAGCCTGAAAGTTACTCAGTGTTGTTTGGCTGGAGAAATCACTTCCACATGTGGTAATAAGAGACGATAAAGGACCTAACACCAGGCCTGGGACGATAAACCGAAAATTGTCGACACCGACCACACCGATCACTTATCGCAGGCATCTTGCTGATATCATTCATTACGATAAGTAGCCTATACTAGAGAAATGTGTTTAAAATGAAATAAGTGTGCTACTATGGCTGATTGTTAATGGGACAATTGACGGCTACAACAATCAAACTAGTAGTAGAAGTTGAAAGGATAATTTAAAAAAACTGTAGATGAATGTTGTAAAGTTATCGTTCTATTTATCGTTAGTGTCACGATCGTTGAGAGACAGGTCAGACCAAGGTGCAGCGTGCGATGTGAACATGTTTATTAATAATAAACACAAAAGCAAAACAACAAACCAACGTAACGTGAAGTCCAAGGCTATACACAATACAAGCCTAACACAGGAACAAGATCCCACAACTATAGTAGGCAACTGGGCTACCTAAGTATGATCCCCAATCAGAGACAACGAGCGACAGCTGTCTCTGATTGGGAATCACACCCGGCCAAACATAGAAACACAATACCTAGATCACAAACATAGAATGCATCACATAGATCTCCACACCCTGACTCAACATACAAGAGTTCCATACGTCAGGGCGTGACAGTTAGCGCATAAATTCAGGCAATTTATCGCGATCTGGCCTCTACAACTAATTGCTGGATGCTGATCTGCACAGAAAGCTCAGGGCCGAAAGCAGAGAGCATTAAACATAAATTACAAATCCCTGTTAGGGTGGACTATTCAGGCTGGGAATACAGGTTATGGGATTGGGAATACAGGCTATGGGATTGGGAATACAGGCTATGGGATTGGGAATACAGGCTATGGGATTGGGAATACAGGCTATGGGATTGGGAATACAGTCTATGGGATTGGGAATACAGTCTATGGGATTGGGAATACAGGCAATGGAATTGGGAATACAGGCTATGTTTGTATATTATTAAACCGATATGTGCTCCCAAAATAGCTTTTTTGCGTGCATGCATGCGTGCGTGTGTGTGTGTGTCTTGGTGTGTGTGTCTGGGTGGGTGAATGTGTGTGTGTGAGTGTGTGTGTGTGTGTCTTGGTGTGTGTGTCTGGGTGGGTGAATGTGTGTGTGAGTGTGTGTGTGTGTGTGTGTGTGTGTGTGTGTGTGTGTGTGTGTGTGTGTGTGTGTGCAACAAGCTCTCACAGTCTCACGTCAGAATTATACGTTCATCCATGTTTCTCAAATGTCAAATTTCGAAGTTGTTCCAAACGTCAAATTTCAAAGTGTTTAATGTTAAGTTTAGGCATTAACTCCACATTTTTAAGATTAGGGTTAAGTTTAGGCCTTAGCTCCGAAATTTTAAGGTTAGGCATAATCTTAAGGTTAAGGTTTGGAATAGGCTTAAAACAAAAATCTAAAAAACAACTTTCTATTGCTGGATTTGAACATACAACCTTTGGCACCAGAGGCAGATGCTTACGCCCATCCGCTATCCCCGTCCAGAACACCCTAACAAAACCTAAACCTACTTGAAGGTAACAGCACTCACTGTTGCCCCTAGTGGCTGGGTTCCACATCATCTCTCGACATCCTCAGACATGGATGGACCTCGAATACTGACTTGTATCACGGGTGACCTGGCTGGTGTGTGACCCTGAACCCTCATCTGCCACACCTCCCTCTCTGACGTTACACACACCCAGCTGTCTGTCTATCCCTCCACACTCCAACACAAATACTCCCTCACACACACTCCCCCTCCCACAGTAGGTAGAAGGCCAGGGGTTAAGAAAGGGTTAATGCCCCCCCACCTGTTCCCAGGGCCCAGAGTGTGTGTGTGTGTGTGTGTGTACTGCTGATTTAGCCATGATGGCATACCAGTAGCCTACTCCACCCCTCCCATTCCCTAACCTCAAACCCCACCCACTTCGTCCCAGTGTTGAGTTTCACTAGACGCCTGCATGCCGGTCATCCATCAGGGACACTCGCCACCGCTTCCCCCAGCTGGAGGGCTCTAAGCTGGGGGCAGGAGGGCAGCAGTCCGGGAAAAACAACAGAGGTGGTGGTTGTATGAGGGAGTCAGGTCTGACTGTGAACATACATGCAGTACATACAGTACTAAACGTACACAGAGTGTACAAAACATTAGGAACACCTGCTCTTTCCGTGACAGACTGACCAGGTGAATCCAGGTGAAAGCTATGATCCCTTACTGATGTCACCTGTTAAATCCACATCAATCAGTGTAGATGAAGGGGAGGAGACAGGTTAAAGAAGGATTTATAAGCCTTGACACAATTGAGACATGGATTGTGTATGTGTGCCATTCAGAGGGTGAATGGGCAAGACAACAAATGTAAGTACCTTTAAACGGGGTATGGTAGTAGGTGCCAGGCACACCGGTTTGAGTGTGTCAAGAACAGCAACGATACTGGGTTTTTCACAGTCAACAGTTTCCCGTGTCTATCAAGAACGGTCCACCACCCAAAGCACATCCAGCCAACTTGACACAACTGTGGGAAGCATTGGAATCAACAAGGGCCAGCATCTGTGTGGAACGCTTTCGACACCTTGTAGAGCTCATGCCCTGACGAGTTGAGGCTGTTCTGAGGGCAAAAGGGGCTGCAACGTAATATCAGGAAGGGGTTCCTAATGTTTTGTACACTCAGTGTATATGCTACATATGCCCCAGGACAGGGGTAGGGAGCTGTACAGTAGGTCACTTTCTAACTGTGCAGGACAGAACCTGGAAATAAAATGGGGATCAATTAGACTAGGATACTTTGTTTGGTGGATCTGGACACAAGGGGGAGCCTTCAGGCAGCTGCACAGATGAGAAGTGGCAGAAAACATACAGTACATTAAAGGTGACAGATAAACTGTATTGGGAATACTATTTGAATTTGAATGTTGAATTTAAGTTGGGAAGACATGGCACTGAGCCTTTGTCAAGAATAATATCCTATAATATGCTCTGGCCTGAGGCATACACTAGTGGAAAGGGAGAGGGTATTTAAATAACTGTTGAGTGAGCACAGATACAACAGCTGCAAAGATGACACGATTTTTTAAAATAATTAAGCCTCTGTCTATACAACCTAAAACAACTTGGCACATACAAGACCAGGCACACCATGGGAATGCCACCCTACAACCCCTCACAACCCCTCACTTCAGACAACGGCACGCAATGACTTGCACACTTCGCGGCTCACGCACGCTTGAGATGCTACTCACGGCACGCACACGCTGATGACGCACACAGCATGATGGAACACTGTGATGATGACATAGAGCGGACCTCCATCACTATAGAAATATAATCTGTTCTATGGATTCTATTTATATGTCCATCATTATAATCAACTGTTGGAATCAATGTGTAGCCTACTGTTGAATTCCCAACTGCCATTTACTCTCATGAAACATGAACGCAAAATTACGATCAATACAAAATCATCTTCTTCATCAACCAGATTGAATGTCTGAATGTCTTCAATTAAACTCCTCTGCCTGCCTGTCTGTCCTGTCCACCATCATTTGTGACTCTGTCTGTCCTGTCCACCATAATTTGTGATTCTGTCTGACTGTTCGGTCCACCATAATTTGTGACTCTGTCTGTCTGTCCGGTCCACCATAATTTGTGACTCAGACCTCAGTTGACCGTGGCTCTGTACTCTAAGTGAGCTGCCCATCCTCTGGCCTTGCTACCATCAAGGATGCATCCCAAATGGCACCCTATTCCCTATATAGTGCACTACTTTTGGAGTGCACTAAACAGGGAATAGGGTGCCATTTGGGACATATCCCAGGAGTCCCTAGCAGTCAGAGCAGAGCAGACAGAGACAGAAGTGGGCCGCTGAGGCCACTGTAAATCTCCCAGTGTCCCTAGAGAGGACCAGGAAGAGTCATAAAACAAACTGGGGGAATGAACGACCTTGGCCTTTACACACACTCTATTTATATATGCGATGCGCGTTACTGAGTGTGGCTGGAGTGAGTGTGCCAAGTGTGTGTGTGTCACTTACTACAAAGCAGGAGGAGACTGGTTTATAGATCTTTTACAAAGAGATGGAGGTGAAGATTAACACACACACACACACACACACATACACACCTGGAAGCATACATAGTGTATCACTAAAAGCCCAGATATACAGTGCATTCGGAAAGTATCCAGACCCATTCACTTTTTCCACATTTTGTTACGTTACAGCCTTATTCTAAAGTTGATTAAATTGTTTTTTTCCCCCTTATCAATCTACACACAATATCCCATAACGACAAAGCAAAAACAGGTTTTTATAAAATGTTAGCAAATGTATAAAATAAGAAAAAACTGAAATATCACATTTACACAACTACTTAGACCCTTTACTCAGTCCTTTGTTGAAGCACCTTTGGCAGCGATTACAGCCTCGAGTCTTCTTGGGTATGACGCTACAAGCTTGGCACACCTGCATTTGGGGAGTTTCTCCATTCTTCTCTGCAGATCCTCTCAAGCTCTGTCAGGTTGGATGGGGAGCGTCGCTGCACAGCTATTTTCAGTGTCTCTCCTGAGATGTTTGATCGGGTTCAAGTCCGGGCTCTGGCTGGGCCACTCAAGGACATTCAGAGACTTGTCCCGAAGCCACTCCTGCATTGTCTTGGCTGTGTGCTTAGGGTTGTTGGAAGGTGTACCTTCGCCCCAGTCTGAGGTCCTGAGCGCTCTGGAGTAGGTTTTCATTAAGGATCTCTCTGTACTTTGCTCCGTTCATCTTTCCCTCGATCCTGACTAGTCTCCCAGTGCCTGTCGCTGAAAAATATCCCCACATCATGATGCTGCCACCACCATGCTTCACCGTAGTGAGGGTGCCATGTTTCCTCCAGACGTGACGCTTGGCATTCAGGCCAAAGTGTTTAATCTTGGTTTCATCAGACTATAGAATCTTGTTTCTCATGGTCTGAGAGTCTTTTAGGTGCCTTTTGTGGGCTGTCATGTGCCTTTTACTGAGGAGTGGGCTCCGTCTGGCCACTTTACCATAAAGGCCTGATTGGTGAAGTGCTGCAGAGATAGTTGTCCTTCTGGAAGGTCCTCCCATCTCCACAGAGGAACTCTGGAGCTCTGTCAGAGTGACCATCGGGTTCTTGGTCACCTCCCTGACCAAGGCCCTTCTCCCCCGATTGCTCAGTTTGGCCGGGCGGCCAGCTCTAGGAAGAGTCTTGGTGGTTCCAAACTTCTTGCATTTAAGAATGATGGAGGCCACTGTGTTCTTGGGGACCTTCAATGCTGCAGAAATGTTTTGGTACCCTTGCCCAGATCTGTGCCTCGACACAATCCTGTCTCGGAGCTCTACGGACAATTCCTTCGACCTCATGGCTTGGTTTTTGCTCTGACATGCACTGTCAACTGTGGGACCTTATATAGACAGGATGACCACAGGCGGATTCCAATCAAGTTGTAGATCAATGGAAACAGGATGCACCTGAGCTCAATTTTGAGTCTCATCGCAAAGGGTCTTTTATTTTTAAACAAAATGTGGAAAAAGTCAAGGGGTCTGAATCCTTTCCGAATGCTCTATATGTGGAGAGAGAATGAGAGAGAGATGGAGAAAGAGAGAGAGTGAGATAGAGGAAGAGAGGGAAGGAAGGAGAAAGCCTGAACCTCATGTGCTGAACTGTGGAAGCCATAAGGATGCGGTAATCAAGATCTACTATGATTGTCAGTATCTAATAACATCACTTAAGACATGACTTAACCCACTGCCGGCAGCAGACAACACAACTCGATGAATATTAATTTGATATTTAGCCTAATAATAATAATTTGGTGGATGCTTATTTTGGTCCTATTTCACACATGTACAAGTGTGTATTAATTGGAATTGGAAATGTTTTTCTTTTTGCATATCCCAACTCTCCATGAGACACCCTCAGAGACTGGGGTCACGGCCAGGGTCAGCCATTATTGAAGGCAACCCTGGAGCAATTAGGGTTAAGTGCCTTGCTCAAGGTATCACCTTGTCGGCTCAGGTATTCAAATTAGCAACCTAGATTCAACCTACTGGCCCAACGCTCTAACCGCTAGGCTACCTGCTGCCCCGTATACACTGAGTGTACAAAACATTAAGAACACCTTCTGAATATTGATTTGCACTCCCACCCCCCAACCCCATTTTGCCATCAGAGCAGCCTCAATTCGTCAGGAAATGGACTCTACAAGGTGTCGAAAGCGGTCCACAGGGATGCTGGCCCATGTTGACTCCAATGCTTCCCACAATTGTGTCAAGTTGGCTGAATGTCCTTTTGGTGGTGGACCATTCACAGGAAACTGTTGAGTTCTTGACACGCTCAAACTGATGCGCCTGGCACCTACTACCATACCCTGTTCAAAGGCACTTAAATATTTTGTCTACCCATTCACCTTCTGAATGGTACACTTAAACAATCCATTTCTCAATTGTCTCAAGGCTTAAAAATATTTATTTAACCTGTCTCCTCCCCTTCATCTACACAGATAAGCTGTAGACCAGACAATCTACCAAGAGAGTTCTCATCTATATTATTTGTAGTCGTCTATTAACCACCACAAACCGATGCTGGTACTAAGACCGCACTCAACGAGCTGTATAAGGCCATAAGCAAACAAGAAAATGCTCATCCAGAAGCGACACTCCTGTTTGACCTAATTTCTACCAGCATGTCATATGTGCAACCAGAGGAAAAATAACTCTAGACCAGCTTTACTCCACACACAGAGACGCATACAAAGCTCTCCCTCGCCCTCTATTTGGACACTATTCCAGCGCTTATAAGAAATCCTGCTATGCCCTCAGATGAACCATCAAACAGGCAAAGCGTCAATACAGGACTAAGATTGAATCCTACTACACCGGCTCTGACGCATGTCGGATGTGGCAGTGTTTGCAACTATTATGGACAACAAAGGGAAGCCCAGTCGCGTGCTGCCCAGTGACGCGAGCCTACCAGACGAGCTAAATTACTTTTATGCTCGCTTCGAGGTAAGCAACACTGAAGCATGCATGAGAGCACCAGCTTTTCCGGACGACTGTGTGATCACGCTCTCCATAGCCGATGTGAGCAAGACCTTTAAACAGATCAACAGTCACAAAGCCGCGGGGCCAGATGGATTACCAGGACGTGTACTCAGAGAATGCGCGGACCAACTGCCATGTGTCTTCACTGACATTTTCAACCTCTCCCTGACCGAGTCTGTATTATGTTTCAAGCAGACCACCATAGTCCTTGTGCCCAATAAAGCGAAGGTAACCTGCCTAAATGACTACCGCCCCGTAGCACTCATGTCGGTAGCCATGAAGTGCTTTGAAAGGCTGGTCATGGCTCACATCAACACCATCATGCCGGAAACCCTAGACCCACTCCAATTCGCATACCGCCCCAACAGATACACAGATGATGCAAACTCAATCACACTCCACACTGCCCATTCCCACCTGGACAAAAGGAACACCTACAGTTGAAGTCGGAAGTTTACATACACTTAGGTTGGAGTCATTAAAAGTCGTTTTTCAACCACTCCACAAATTTCTTGTTAACAAACTTTAGTTTTGTGCATGACACAAGTATTTTTTCCAACAATTGTTTACAGACAGATTATTTAACTTATAATTCACTGTATCACAATTACAGTGGGTCAGAAGTTTACATACACTAAGTTGACTGTGCCTTTAAACAGCTTGGAAAATTCCAGAAAAGTATATCATGGCTTTAGAAGCTTCTGATAGGCTAATTGACATAATTTGAGTCAATTGGAGGTGTACCTGTGGATGTATTTCAAGGCCTACCTTTAAACTCAGTGCCTCTTTGCTTGACATCATGGGAAAATCTAAAGAAATCAGCCAAGACCTCAGAAAAAAAATGTGTAGACCTCCATAAGTCTGGTTCATCCTTGGGAGCAATTTCCAAACGCATGAAGGTACAACGTTCATCAGTACAAACAATAGTACGCAAGTATAAACACCATGGGACCACACAGCCGTCATACAGCTCAGGAAGGAGATGCGTTCTGTCTCCTAGAGATAAACGTACTTTGGTGCGAAAAGTGCAAATCAATCCCAGAACAACAGCAAAGGACCTTGTGAAGATGCTGGAGGAAACAGGTACAAAAGTATCTATATCCACAGTAAAACAAGTCCTATATCGGCATTACCTGAAAGGCCGCTCAGCAAGGAAGAAGCCACTGCTCCAAAACCGCCAATAAAAAAGCCAGACTACGGTTTGCAACTGCACATGGGGACAAAGATCGTACTTTTTGGAGAAATGTCCTCTGGTCTGATGAAACAAAAATAGAACTGTTTGGCCATAATGTCCATCGTTATGTTTGGAGGAAAAAGGGTGTTACTTGCAAGCCGAAGAACACCATCCTAACCGTGAAGCACGGGGGTGGCAGCATCATGCTGTGGGGGTGCTTTGCTGCAGGAGGGACTGGTGCACTTCACAAAATAGATGGCATCATGAGGAAGGAAGATTATGTGGATATATTGAAGCAACATCTCAAGATATCAGTCAGGAAGTTACAGCTTGGTCGCAAATGGGTCTTCCAAATGGACAATGACCCCAAGCATACTTCCAAAGTTGTGGCAAAATGGCTTAAGAACAACAAAGTCAAGGTATTGGAGTGGCCATCACAAAGCCCTGACCTCAATCCTATAGAACATTTGTGGGCAGAACTGAAAAAGCGTGTGCGAGCAAGGATGCCTACAATCCTGACTCAGTTACACCAGCTCTGTCAGGAGCAATGGGCCAAAATTCACCCAACTTATTGTGGGAACCTTGTGGGAGGCTACCCAAAACGTTTGACCCAAGTTAAACAATTTAAAGGCAATGCTACCAAATACTAATTGAGTGTATGTAAACTTCTGACCCACTGGGAATGTAATGAAAGAAATAAAAGCTGAAATAAATCATTCTCTCTACTATTATTCTTACATTTCACATTCTTAAAATAAAGTGGTGATCCTAACTGACCTAAGATAGGGAATATTTACTAGGATTAAATGTCAGGAATTGTGAAAAACTGAGTTTAAATGTATTTGACTAAGGTGTATGTACTTCCGACTTCAACTGTATGTGAGAATGCTGTTCATTGACTTCAACACCCTAGTGCCCACAAAGCTCATCACTAAGCTAAGGACCCTGGGACTAAACCCCTCCCCCATTAACATCGACAGGGCTGAAGTGGAGCTGGTCGAGAGTTTCAAGTTCCTTGGTGTCCACATCACCAACAAACTATCATGGTCCAAACACACCAAAACAGTTGTGAAGAAGGCACGAAAACACCTTTTCCCTCTCAGGAGACTGAAAAAATTTGGCATGGGTCCCCAGATCCTCAAAAAGTTATACAGCTGCACTATCGAGAGCATCCTGACCGGTTGCATCACCGCCTGGTATGGCAACTGCTCGGCCTCTGACCGTAAGGCGCTACAGAGGGTAGTGCGTACTGCCCAGTACATCACTGGGGCCAAGCTTCCTTACATCCAGGACCTATATACTAGGCGGAGTAAGAGGAAAGCCCAAAACAATGTCAAAGACTCCAGTCACCCAAAATCATAGACTCTCTCTGCTACCGCACGGCAAGCGTTACCGGAACGCCAAGTCTCGGACCAAAAGTCTCCTTAGCTTCTACCCCCAAGCCATAAGACTTCTGAACAATTAATCAAATGGCCACCCGGACTATTTACATTGACCCCCCCCCCCCCCCCCCCCCCTTTGTTTTTACGCTGCTGCTACTCGCTGTTTATTATCTATTCATAGTCACTTTACAAATTACCTCGACTAACCTATAGCCCCGCACATTGACTCGGTACCGGTACCCCCTGTATATAGCCTCGTTATTGTTATGTAATGTTCTTGTGTTCTTTTTTATTTTATTTTTTTACTTTAGTTTATTTAGTACTTTAGTTTATTTGTTAACTCTATTTCTTGAATTGCATTGTTGGTTAAGTGCTTGTAAGTAAGCATTTCACAGTAAGGTCTACACCTCTTGTATTCGGCGCATGTGACAAATACAATTTGAAATGAAATGTAATTTGATTTTGAGATTGAAGTGGATTTAACAAGTGACATCAATAAGGGATCATAGCTTTCACCTGTATTCACCTGGTCAGTCTATGTCATGGAAAGAGCAGGTGTTCCTAATGTTTTGTATACTCAGTGTATGTCCAGTACCTCTGTTGCAAGCAATACATTACCCCCAGAATTACCTCTGCACCACAAATGATGTATCCCAACTTCCAAAACACAATGCTTATAAATCATATTTGAACATAACAATTTACATTTCTGCTGGCGATATTGAATTGTGTGTCTAAACAGAGGGTTCGCCTGTTGAGAAATAGGCATCTTCAGTTACAGTCAGATGGATAGGGAGTCCATGTGTGGACCGTAAACTTACCCTAATAAGAACAGCATGCCTGTGATGGCACAGAGAAGACATCAGTGCTATGGTGCTCTATTGCTCAGGACTGCATCCCAAATGGCACTGTATTCCCTATGTATAGGGATAGCACTACGTAAGGAATAGATTGCCATTTGAATTGCAGCCCTGGTGTTTTACAGCTGCATCATAATTTTTTTAAAGTCTCTGCATAAACTCATTTGAAGTGACATAATACGTAACGAGAAGGGGAAGCCACTTAATACTAGGTCTCTCTCTCTCTCTCTCTCTCTCTCTCTCTCTCTCTCTCTCTCTCTCTCTCTCTCTCTCAATTTTCAATTCAATTCAAAGGGCTTTATTGGCATGGGAAACATACAGTATGTTTACATTGCCAAAATAATTCAAATAGATAATAAACAAAAGTGAAATAAACAAAAAAAAAAATTACAGTAAACAATACACTCACAAAAGTTTCAAAGGAATAGAGACATTTCAAATGTCATATTATGGCTACGTACAGAGTTGTAACAATGTGCAAATAGTTAAAGTACAAAAAGGAAAATAATAAACATAAATATGGGTTGTATTTACAATGGTGTTTGTTCTTCACTGGTTTCCCTTTTCTTGTGGCAACAGGTCACAAATCTTGCTGCTGTGATTGCACACTGTGGTATTTCACCTAATAGATATGGGAGTTTATCAAAATTTGATTTGTTTTCGAATTCTTTGTGGGTCTGGGTAATCTGAGGGAAATATGTGTCTCTAATATAGTCATTCTGTACATTTGGTAGGAGGTTAGGAAGTGTAGCTCAGTTTCCACCTCATTTTGTATCTCTCTCTCTGTCCTTTTGTCTCTCTCTTTCCTCTCTCCTCTCTCTCTCCCGCTATCTCTCTCTGTTTCTCTCTCCCTTCCACCTTCCCTCCCCCCTCTCTCTCTATCTCTCTCTCTCTCTCTCTCTCTCTCTCTCTTCCTTTCTTTCATTCTTTCTTTCTTTCTTTCTTTCTTTCTTTCTTTCTTTCTTTCTTTCTTTCTTTCTTTCTTTCTTTCTTTCTTTCTTTCTTTCTTTCTTTCTTTCTTTCTTTCTTTCTTTCTTTCTTTCTTTCTTTCTTTCTTTCTTTCTTTCTTTCTTTCTCTTTCTTTCGTTCTTTCTTTCTCTCCCTCTCTCGCTCTCTCACTCTCTCCAACCCTTTCCCTGTTCCCCATACACCAGGCCAGAGACAGAGAGGTTAGCCTAAAGCCAGTCTAATGTCTTTACCAGGGTCTAGCTGCTCCAGAGAGGAAGGTTGGATGGTTTTCACCACACAAAGCGGGATCACAGAGTCACAGAGGGAAAGGTATCTAGTGGTACCTCAGGGGTGTTTGCTGTATCCCTCTAACTCTCTCTCTCCATCTCTCTCCCTCTCTATCCATCCCTCATTTTACCACTTTACACCTCTTTCATTCTACATATCTTTATTCTACATTCATATCTCAATCATTCCCCCCTTCATCATTCCTCACCGTAGCCCTTCCTGCAGTCAATGACCAAAAGCGCCCTCTGTGGCCTGTGGAATGTTATTCATATTTTTCAGAATTTCATAATTAATGAAGATTATATATTTTTGAAACTACAGAAATCGGGTGTTTCTATTTCAAACAGCTTTGATATATTTCAGTCTTCTGTGATGTATATAAAGTGTAATATTGGGATGCAAACTCAAAATGTAATACATTTATTTGACATGGTACAGGTGTCTCATTTTTTAAAGCCCATAACCATGTGTGTAAGGTGTATACTTTTGTTTCAAATAATCATTCTGTGAGGCCCTGATTTAGCCCACTGCAGTAAAAGGTTAACCATTAGCTATCAAAACCTAGTATAGGCCATGAACCTTCAACCCTCTACCACCTCATCTTCCAACCAATCCAACCCCATAGAGCTGCAAATCAGTACCTTAATGCCTCCCAATCCCCACACACCCAGAGACAGAGAGAGTTCCTGCCCTGTGGAACAGAATTATTTGGAGTTGTCCAGTTAAACCCCCCCTGGAGATCCTTATCAGGCTGCCTTCCCTCTCCCCAGAGGGCTAAAACAACAAGGATCAACATGTGGCCCATTCCACCCACTGCTTTTGTTCTACAAGGTCAGGCCCAGCGCACAATGGGGGGCCGGACGGCCGGACGCCCTAATGCTGAACAGCCTGGAGGAAGATTGGTGCTGGTATATGTGTGTGTGTGTGTGTGTGTGTGTGTGTGTGTGTGTGTGTGTGTGTGTGTGTGTGTGTGTGTGTGTGTGTGTGTGTGTGTGTGTGTGTGTGTGAGGATGGAAGGGGGGTAGTGTGTGTATGTCTGTGTGTGTGTGCATTCATGGACAGCGTAGAGTCCCAGAAGATCGCTCTAGCTCACTGTCACAGTCGGGCAACAGGAAAGAGTACAGGACATGCCGTTCTCCAGTAATACACATACTCTGCACACACACTCTGACACACTCTGACACAAACACACACATTAAATCAGGAACGACACTGAGACACACAAACTAAATCAGGAAGGAAGAATTATGCGTTGTCCATCACAATTGAAGACACACTGAATTATGAACATTCCTATAGACCGTTGTCTATCCTATTGATGCAGACCTAATCAGAAAATGTGAGAAACATCCTCCTCTATTGTGATCTTCTCACCAGAGGGGTAAAACCTTCCTCAAGCCCCATCGGCTCCACATCAAGAAATCTTACTCAGGTAAAAAATACCCCCCCCCCCCCCCCCCCTCAGAGGATCCTGTTAAATAATCAGATCTCAGTAACAGCCAATCAGAGCCAGAGAGAACCATCGCTCACCCAATGAGAGGAGGGGAGACTAGACCGTGCAGCACAGTGTCTGCATTCTATTAAAGTAAATTTGGGCAATAAATCTCTATCTGGTTTCCTGTCAGCCCTGAGCCTTGTACAATCTTTTTTTTTTATGCACACAGCCTGTCACATAATTAGACCCAATTAAGAGGATGAGAAAATGAATGAATGATAGACAGGAGGAAGAGAGAGAGAGAAAGAAAGTTGGGAAGACAAAACAGGGGGAAGGAGTGTATGCATGTGTGTATGAGAAAGATAGTGATATAGAGAGAAGTAGATTAAATCATGCTGACTTACTCACACACACTGCTTGGGTTTAACACATGCGTGTGTGTGTGTAAATGTCCATTGGTATGGATCTGGAGTGGATCATGGTTCTGTGTTGGAGATGCAACATTAGATTATTATTATTATATTAGCTTCCTCTAGGGCCCACTCTACTGGCCCACTGAACACATACACAGCTGTTAATGCACGTCTGATTTGCAGCCAGCACTCATAGGGGGGAACATCTCTTTCTTGTTCTCTCACTCATTCATTCTCTCATTATATCTCTCTCTCATATAAGTCTATTGTCTGTCTCCCTGCCAGTCTCTGTTCAGTTTCTCATATGCACATGTTCTCTCTCTCTCCCGGCAGGAATCAGAGGTGTGGACTCGAGTCACATGACTTGGATTCGAGTCACAAATTTGACTTGAGACTCAACTTCATAGAACTTGAGACTTGTCTTGGACTTGGAGCCTCAAGACTCGGGACTCGACTTTGACTTGAGACTGATGACTTCAAATGATCTGGCCTGGTTTTGTAATGTTTTGTCACTCATTCTGTGGCACAGAGTCTCTGTGGATTACTCTCCACGCAGCCAGAGACAGTAGCAACAGCATCGCACTTGCAAAAAAAACTTGCAACAGATTGGCTAGTGACACACACACTCGGACCTCTGATTGGACCAGCAAACTGTCAAACAACACAGGTCAGGTGAGCTAACGAACAGATTGCTGATTTGCTGTACAGCTATAGGATCGGGTGCAGTGCTAACGTGAAATTGTAGGGAGAGAGGATTGTCATAAATAAATATGCAGCTCCCAAAATTGTTTGGTGATCAATAATATTAACTCTTTACTTTGCAAGCTCACCAGCAATGGGGCATCAAGCAACAATTACTAGCACAGGTCTACTGGTCTTTTGGCATGTCAAAATTGCTTGAAATTGATAATTTACTTCTGAAGCTTGCATTTGGAATATATTGTTAAAATGAATTATTAAATAATTATTACAACAGCCTTTTGCTGAGCTGATTGGAAGGAGAGCTTTCGTTTGGGTTTTATGCCTGCTGAAAAAAACAAATTGATACAGAACCATAACAATGTGGGGAGGTCTGTCTTTCATCTCTGTGTAGAGACCATGACATGTGGAGGGCTCTGGAGGGCCTCAGCACTATATGCAGCTATGCAGCTATACAGCGTTAGTCAATTAGTTGACGACGAATACAGCAACGTACAGTAAGTACATCTTAATCTAGGATCGTTTATCTAAGACAAGCCATTTGCCAGGGGCAATAGAGTACATTCCAACCGCTAATTCTACCACAAATCCACTCAAGTACCCTCTGTCCTGCAATATAAACTTTGTCCCCTTTTCTCTTTCACTCCACTCCTCCTCCCTCTCTCCAGAACCAATCTGCGGGTCACTGAGTTATTGGGTAGCCTGAGTGTCAGTCTGTTTGTGCTATCATGTCAACTCTTTGTCACTCATTGTCATGCCAACTAGCTTGACAATGAGCAATGGAGTTGGCAAGACACAAACAGATGGGGTGTATCCACTCAGAATCAGTCTAAACTTCCACTCCATATTTGTTCCTCCCTCCCTCCCGTCCATCGCTCTTCCTCCCTCATCCATCCCCCCAGTTAGTCAGTCCCAGTTATTGGGCCGCTATAGAGGTGTTTGTAGAGGACGGTCAGTCTGTTGTGACAGTTCTAAGTCCCTAAACAAACTGACCCCTGCCAACGGAAGACCCATAATCCTCCCTGGTAACTCCCTGCAGGCCTGCAGTCCAAACCATCCCTTACATCACACCTCAGTCCCAGTGACCTAGTCACACAGGAGGGCTTCGGCTCAGCTCGACAGCATGGAGCTAGTGGTAGAAAAAGTACCCAATTGTCATACTTGAGTAAAAGTAAAAGTCACCCAGTAAAATACTATTTGAATAAAAGTCTACAATTATTTGGTTTCAAATATACACTATCGTTCAAAAGTTTGGGGTCACTTAGAAATGTCCTTGTTTTCCATGAAAACATACATGAAATGAGTTTGAATAGGAAATATAGCAAAATGCATAGGAAATGTAGTCATTGACAAGGTTAGAAATAATGATTTTTAATTGAAATAATAATTGTGTACTTCAAACTTTGCTTTCGTCAAAGAATCATACATTTGCAGCAATTACAGCCTTGCAGAACTTTGGCATTCTAGATGTCAATTTGTTGAGGTAATCTGAAGAGATTTCACCCCATGCTTCCTGAAGCACCTCCCACAAGTTGGATTGGCTTGATGGGCACTTCTTACGTACCATACGGTCAAGCTGCTCCCACAACAGCTCAATAGGGTTGAGATCCGGTGACTGTGCTGGCCACTCCATTATAGACAGAATACCAGCTGACTGTTTCTTCTCTAAATAGTTCTTGCATAGTTTGGAGCTGTGCTTCGGGTCATTGTCCTGTTGTAGGAGGACATTGGCTCCAATCAAGCGCCGTATAGCATGGCGTTGCAAAATGGAGTGATAGCCTTCCTTCTTCAAGATCCCTTTTACCCTGTACAAATCTCCCACTTTACCACCACCAAAGCACCCCCAGACCATCACATTGCCTCCACTATGCTTGACAGATGGCATCAAGCACTCCTCCAGCATCTTTTCATTTGGTCTGCGTCTCACAAATGTTCTTCTTTGTGATCCGAACACCTCAAACTTCGATTTGTCTGTCCATAAACACGTTTTTCCAATCTTCCTCTGTCCAGTGTCTGTGTTCTTTTGCCCATCTTAATCTTTTCTTTTTATTGGGCAGTCTGAGATATGGCTTTTTCTTTGCAACTCTGCCTAGAAGGTCAGCATCCTGGAGTTGCCCTTCACTGTTGACGTTGAGACTGGTGTTTTGCGGGTACTATTTAATGAATCTGCCAGTTGAGGACCTGTGAGGCGTCTGTTTCTCAAACTAGACACTCTAATGTATTTGTCCTCTTGCTCAGTTGTGCACCGGGGCCTCACACTCCTCTTTCTATTCTGGTTAGAGACAGTTTGCGCTATTCTGTGAAGGGAGTAGTACACAGCGTTGTACAAGATCTTCAGTTTCTTGGCAATTTCTCTCATGGAATAGCCTTCATTTCTCAGATCAAGAATAGACTGATGACTTTCAGAAGAAAGTTATTTGTTTCTGGCCATTTTGAGCCTATAATCGAACCCACAATTGCTGATGGTCCAGATACTCAACTAGTCTCAAGAAGGCCAGTTTTATTGCTTCTTTAATCAGCACAACAGTTTTCAGCTGTGCTAACATAATTGCAAAAGGGTTTTCTAATGATCAATTAGCCTTTTAAAATGATAAACTTGCATTAGCAAACACAACGTGCCGTTGGAACACAGAACTGATGGTTACTGATAATGGGCCTCTGTACGCCTATGTAGATATTCCATAAAAAATCAGCCATTTCCAGCTACAATAGCCATTTACAACATTAACAATGTCTACACTGTATTTCTGATCAATTTGAAGTTATTTTAATGGACATTTCTAAGTGACCCCAAACATTTGAACGGTAGAGTACTGAAGTATCAAAAGTAAATGTAAATGCTAAAATATACTTAAGTATCAAAAGTAAAAGTAAAAGTATAAATCATTTCAAATTCCTTGTATTAAGCAAACCAGACAGCACAATTTTCTTGTTTGTTAAATGTACAGATAGCCAGGGGCACTCTCCAACAGTCAGACATAATTTATAAACAAAGCATTTGTGTTTAATGAGTCCGCCAGATCAGAGGTAGTAGGGTTGACCAGGGATTTTCTCTTGATAAGTGCGTGAATTGGACAATTTTCCTGTCCTGCTAAGCATTCAAAATGTAACGAGTACCTTTGGGTGTCTGGGAAAATGTATGGAGTAAAAAGTACATTATTTTCTTTAGGAATGTAGTGAAGTAAAAGTAAAAGTTGTCAAAAATATAAATTGTAAAGTAAAGTACAGGTACCCCCCAAAACATCTTAAGTACTACTTTAAAGTTTTTTTACTGAAGGACTTTACACCACTGGGAGCTACTGTCAACATGGATTTACTATAACAGTTACTGTTGTTGTACTGTACCGTGCTGAACAATACTATAATGAATCAAGCTATACCACACCATACAATAACATAGCAACCAAAATCATATTGCATTGTTTTGTCCTGACATAAACAAAGTCTCTAGACAGCACAGAAATGTTATGTTGCAACATGTCTCCAATGGCATCAAATTGTTTAGATCGGCTCTCAGGAGAGAGATTTAGCAAGTCAAGTATGAAATTAACCAATCTGGCTTTGATTACAACGCTTCTCAGTGTCACGCGTGTATTTGTTTGTGTGTGCCCATGTGTGTTGTACTGTATGTATGTATGTATGTATGTATGTGTGTGTGTGTGTGTGACCCATGGCGCGGTGCACAATTGGCCCAGCGTCGTCCAGGGTAGGGGAGGGGAATGGCCAGGGATGTAGCTCAGTTGGTAGAGCATGATGTTTGCAACGCCAGGGTTGTGGGTTCGATTCCCATGGGGGGGCAGTATGAAAAATAAAATAATGGATGCACTCACTAACTGTAAGTCGCTCTGGATAAGAGCGTCTGCTAAATGACTAAAAATGTAAAAAATGTGTGTGTGTGTGTGTGCACACTCTCTATATAACAGCCAGATGAGGCCTGCGTGCCAGTGGTGATGGGCATTATCCTAAAACGGACCACACTTTAACAGTACACAAACAAATTGGAAATAGAGCAACCAAAGCAATATGAAAGACACAATAGAGACCACAAACTGGGTCTGCGTCCCAAATGGCCCCTTATTCCCTATATAATGCACTACTTTTGACCAAAGCCTATAGGGAATCCCATAGGGCTCTGGTCAAAAGTAATGCACTATTTGGGCAGGGCTCTCCTACCCTGTTCCTGGAGAGCTACCCTCCTGTAGGTTTTCACTCCAACCCTGTTCCTGGAGAGCTACCCTCCTGTAGGTTTTCACTCCTACCCTGTTCCTGGAGAGCTACCCTCCTGTAGGTTTTCACTCCAACCCTGTTCCTGGAGAGCTACCCTCCTGTAGGTTTTCACTCCAACCCTGTTCCTGGAGAGCTACCCTCCTGTAGGTTTTCACTCCAACCCTAATCTAGCACACCTGATTCGAATAATTATCTGGTTGATAAGCTGAATCAGGTTAGCTACAACTGGGGTTGGAGCGAAAACCTACAGGAGGGTATATCCAGGAACAGGGTTGGAGAGACCTGATGTAGGGTATAGGGTGCGATTTGGGATGAAGACTGTGTCTGAAAAGCCCAGATGTGAACTGAGAAATGACAACACGCCGTCCCTCCTCTCCACCGCCGGCTCAATGAATAGAACGTTTCATTCATGAGAAGATGAATAGTTGAGGGTGGAGGGGGGAGAAATCTGAAAATGTGGCAGCAGCATCATCTCTGACTGTTTTCTTGATGTGGAGTCTTGCTGGAGTTATTGTGTCTTGGTGTCAAAGGAGCATCCCTCATAGACACGAAAACCTCTACTCTGTCTCTCTTCTGTCTGCGTCCCAAATGGCACCCTATTCACTATATAGTGCACTACTTTTCACCAGGGCCCATAGGGGAACAGGGAGCCATTTGGGACGTACCCTCCCTGTGTCTCTCAGAGAACCATGGGATCTTTTTCTTGGCAGGCTGGACTGGTCCAGAGAGGCCAGTTAAACGTCCACTTGGCCGTCCTCACTTTGTGACCCGTTGCGACACTGACCACGTATTTATTGTGTGCCGCCTGTCATCAAGACAGCTCCTATTGCTGAGAGTGTTTAAGAGTTCTGAACTAAAAGGTCAATGGACTACAAAATATATGGGCCCGTATCTAACTGTGCTAATCTAGGATCAGGTAGCCCCTGTCCATATAATCTTATTCATTATGATCTAAAAGGCTAAACTGATCCTAGATCAGCAGTCCTATGCTGAGATGCTTTATGAATACGGGCCTAGGAGACAAATGACACGTGTCCTCCAAGACACATACAGTGTAGTGGTATTGATAGGACACATGATGAGGGGAGTGGTTGTTTTGTGTTTTCTACATCTGTGTGACAGTGTGACAATTCACTTGGTTTCAGGAGATTTGATTGGCTAAGACCGCTGCTGTCCTTCCTGTTTAGGTGATCTGGCAAGCCAACCCTTGGTGAGTCACTGCCCTCAAATTACCTCAACTTCTATTCCACTCTCTTCCATTCCACGCTACCGAGTGCACTCTTATCTTTGAGCACTGCACACTAAACCCACTGTAGCTCACTTGAAACAGAGAAAGTCGTTTTCAAGTCATTTTCCAAAGTTGTTTTCCATTCAAGGTAAAACGATCAACAACCATGCACCTAACCACTCTTAATGACTCATGGAATACAACATAAATAAATGACATAGATAAAACACAACAAGCTCTTACCTGGTAATCTAAATTTAACTACAGAGTTTCCAACTGAATCTCTGAGTAATAGAAGTCTTATAAACAGTATCTTGAGATGGAGTCTCCACAACCAGGCATATAAACATGACACACACACACACACACACACACACACACACAGAGAAAGTCTGTAGACACTGATGAACACATTGATGATGAACACATTGACTCATAGACGCATTTCCATCACCAGATGCTTTGCAGGGCATCAACCAGCACCATCACATGCTGCAGAGGAAATTCCCTATCAAACTCTCCACCGCATTCCTATCACAAACTCAACCATAACAGACAATTAAATCACTAAAAGCCTAATGTTTTTCATAAAGTTTGCCAATTTGTCAGAGTGGTCAAACTGAACCCCCGTTCCCTGACAAGACAGTTGACAACCCCTAATTTATCCTCAAATAAAGTCTTAAATAAAAAGAGTACCACCCCGATGTGTGTCATGGAAGAGACATGCATTAAGAGAAAATGACATGGAGAGGAGAATGTGAGTGGGTTTATTCACACAGTGGGCTGTTCCTGCCCAGTAATAACACACCACAGGCTATTGTCTGTGTGTGGCGGGCATGTTTTGTGTGTGTGTGTGTGTGTGTATGCGTGCGCGTGCATGTGTGTGTCTGTCCATGCCTGCTGAGTGTATTGACCGACATCAGAAAGTCAAGTGTATCCTGAGGCTTTCTCCCACTGTGTCCCGTCTCCCTCCCACTGTTCCCCAGAGTCCCTGCCTCTAATCCTGCTCCCACAGGCTCCCACAGGCTCCCAGGAGCCTAATCAAAACCCAGCATCAGCCTTGACCTCTAACCCTGGCTGTAATGGCTCTGATTGAGCCCACATCCTCGACTAACCCTCACAGGGTTACACCTCACAGCTGCACCACCTTTCCACCCCCATCGCTGCACCTCTGATTCATGCCCCACTGACACACACATCGGGGGGCACCGACTCAGTGACCTCTAACCTCTATAGCTGACTCCTTAATCCCCCTTCCCTGACCCTCAGGCTGTGCCCTGCCCCGCAGCGGGATGTGTGAGGGGAGGTGTGTGTGTATGTCTGTTTGAGGAGGGTGCAGTGAGGTGTGAGAGGCAGGAAATGAGCATCAGTGGAACAATAAACCTGAATTCAGATCTAATCAGCCAGCCAGCGTGTGTGTGTGTTTGTGTGTGTATGTGTGCATGCGTGCCTGTGTGTGTTTGTGCGTGCATGCCTGCGCAAAGTATGTGTGGATGTTTTGGGAATGTGTACTGGGAGGGATATGGGGATATGTCAGCCATGGGCAGGAAGGCTAATGCTCTAGAGATAGACAACCTGCACGGTCTCTCAAAGCACAGCTTAGCCCCCTATTGGTCATAACACACGTCTGAGAGGACTGGGATTGGCTCCCCTCTGTGTGACTATGATGAGGTCATCACTGTAGGACATCATTGAGTATAATACCTCCTATAACCCCATGATTTCTAGACCAAAGCCAGTAGATAGATCAGTTCCTATCCTATCAGTAAGCATCCTCATGTAATGATATGCTAAGTCTTGTCTGTAATGTTCTGCTTTGCCATGGAATGTTGTTGCTGATGCAGGTTTGGCATAAAAAAAAAATCAAAAGTCCTATCGACCTTGTAGAAATAAAGATATCAAACATGACCGATATAACACAGTAGCCTCCCAGCTGACACAGTTTAAAACCTGTTATTCATGATCATAGTAATAAAATAGAAGTGGAGAGTAGGACCTGTGTGAAAGACATAGAAAGAGCTGCAGCGGGTGTCGGGACGTGTGTATCGCTCCAACTAAAACAAAAACATTATCTCGCAGGCCTTGCCAGCACTTTAACGCAAACTATTCATACATTTACATCCTATTCTGCTGTGGGATGGAGACAGATAGTGAGTCCAGGATCATACGCAAACACACACACACACACACACACATGGATGCACGCACATCTACACAAACACACACGCACACACACACACACACACACACACACACACACACACACTGAACACCATGGCTTCATTATGGAGGGGGACAAAGACGGAGGAGAAGAGAAAAAAAGTTATGGAATTTGGGTCCAAACTTCAATTGGACCTCAGCCTGCTCACAGCACTGAGGTAAAAGCAGAGCCAGAGTTGTGCACAGTGTGTGCTTTCCAACCAGATGTACCTGGAGTCAGCCACAGAGGAACTGGAAAACAAGCTTCAGAGAACCACTAGTGTGCAGTGTAATTCTGGAGGGGGCTGTTGTACTGAAGGTATGCAAGATTATCATGTACAGTATAGGTACTGTTTATCTCATTATCACATACACACACACGCACAGGCACACACACTGAGTATACAGTATATGTCTATGGTTATTACAGCTGTGTAAACATAGATAGCCATACAGAGGACTGGACGTGACCAGAGTCAGTCCCATTGTGCTCTACTTCCCTACCTATGTGCGTGTGTGTGTGTGTGTGTGTGTGTGTGTGTGTGTGTGTGTGTGTGTGTGAGTGTGTGTGTGTGTGTGTGTGTGTGTGTGTGTGTGTGTGTGTGTGCGCGCATCTGTGTGTGAGAATCCTAAAACAAAACAGAGTGATCATAACAGAGAGGCTACTGTTATTATAATGTGGTCCTCTGTAGCTCAATTGGTAGAGCATGGCGCTTGTAACGCCAGGGTAGTGGGTTCGATCCCCGGGACCACCCATACGTAAAAAAATTTATGCACACATGACTGTAAGTGGCTTTGGATAAAAGCTTCTGCTAAATGGCATATTATTATCATTATTATCATCGCTCCAGCCCACATCCAGTATGATTGACTTGAAAGTGTCTGTAACGTGGCAGGAGGAGAGAGTCAGTGACATAGGGCTGTTATGAGGACAGACACCTAGAACTGCTACTGCACTGTACATCCTATAAACTACTGCAGCTTGGACCCCCTCCAGGAAAGAAGAGTTTTCCATTTCCCATAGATCAACAGACCTCTCTCTATACACATACACACAGGAAAGCTTCCTAAGTCCCTCCCCCCTCACCCCCACCTTGTTTCTGTAAACTCTGTCAGGTGTGAATATACTCTTCCACAGAAATAACAACTGACTGACTCAAGGGTGTTTGTGTGTGTGTGTGTGTGTGTGTGTGTGTGTGTGTGTGTGTGCGTGCGTGCGTGTGTGTGCACATGACTGTATGTGTGTTGGAGATGATTTTGTAACGCAAAGCAGCCACAGACAAACATTGATCATGTCTGTTTAAATCCGGCAGAATCAGAGCTGTACACAGTTTAGGGATCCTGTCACAACCACTGCATCGTTCCCACGACAACCACAGAGGGAGCCTGCATTGTGTGTGTGTGGGGGGGGGGGGGCTCTCTGGTCCAATCGGAACACTCCTCTATGAAAGGGGATAACATGATTGGGTAAATAAAGGCCTTGTGGCCGGGCTCTGTAGAAAAGCGTGGACCACAGTCTCTGTGATCTATCATAGTGTCTTGTTCTATCAGCGTTGACTGTAATCTGATGTGATAGTGTAGCACTGAAATCCCTGACCTCGGTCTCTCCCTCCCTGTCTCTCCCTGCACACAGTATACATTCCGATCCAAACTGGGGCCTGGTGGCTAGAGTAGAGTACACTGGACTGGCACATCACAGCCATCTCAGATGGGAGATATATTTCTACACTAACTGTATCTCAGTAGACGCCAGATGAGGGCTGTGTGTGTGTATGGGTCAGTAGGATATCTTGTATATGTTTAGAGTTGATCTAGGAGGCTTTACAGTACTTTGATAATCCAACTACCGAATCCTACAAATGTTAAAGGACTAATTTCAAATCTTTGATGCCTGCATAGTTTCATAGATCTGATAGAGATCTCTAATATACAATGCCTTGCAAAAGTATTCATCCCCCTTGGTGTTTTTCCTATTTTGTTGCATTACAACCTGTAATTTAAATGGATTTTTATTTGGATTTCATGTAATGGACATATACAAAATAGTCCAAATTGTTGAAGTGGAATGAAAAAATAAACATCTCAAAATTAAATAACGGAAAAGTGGTGCGTGTATATGTATTCACCCCATTTGCTATGAAGCCCCTAAATAAGATCTGGTGCAACCAATTACCTTCAGAAGTCACAGAATTAGTTAAATAAAGTCCACCTTTGTGCAATCTAAGTGTCACATGATCTGTCACATGATCTCAGTATATATACACCTGTTCTGAAAGGCCCCAGAGTCTGCAACGCCACTAAGCAAGGGGCACCACCAAGCAAGCGGCACCATGAAGACCAAGGAGCTCTCCAAACAGTTCAGGGACAAAGTTGTAGAGAAGTAGAGATCAGGGTTGAGTTATAAAAAAATATCAGAAACTTTGAACATCCCACGGAGCACCAGGCAAGGAGGGCATTAATCAGAGAGGCAACAAAGACACCAAAGATAACCCTGAAAAAGCTGCAAAGCTCCACAGTGGAGATTGGAGTATCTGTCCATAGGACCACTTTAAGCCGTACACTCCACAGAGCTGGGCTTTACGGAGGAGTGATAAAACGTTGCGGTAAAGAATGCTGAAAATGAGAGGTGGAGGATCTTTAAATAACAGACAAGACTCTGCTCATTAACAGGTAGCAAACGCAGATCAAATGCTACAGCTTCTGGTTCAGGAATGTAACACACAGATGCACATGCGAGCACAAACGTGAGCACACACATACTCTCATGTGCACGTAGCAAGAATACACACACTCACGCACGCACACACACAGTCCAGGTATGGCCTCACTTAGAGAAAGTGCAAGTTTTGCATTCCTACTGAGTCTTATCACACATAGGCATCTCCACAGTCCCCAAAACATGTCTCGTTTGACACAGTAACCACACTCACCATTACCATAAACAAGCCAAGTCTTCCTTTGAACATTACCAGGCTGTGGAAAGTGACCCTATGGTAATAGCAGGTTGGTTTCATGGCCCATGGCTGTTGGTAGCTGTGGTTTTGGGGTAGCATAGGGTTGAGTCTATGGAATGCTGTTTCAGGAAGGTGACAACAGCTCGTCAAGATCTAAAGACCTATAGAAATATAATCTAGATTGTATTTCTATATAAAACTACTTAACAGCTAACTCAATGAAAATGCTGGATGGTTGGCCCTTGGGCTGTGGGGGTCATGAAATTTTGTCAGCCGGTGATTGTCAATCAAATAACTGCCGGTCTCATGGTAATTTACCATTAATTAACATAAACATGTTTAGCATCTCCTGGCTTCCACGCATAGCCTACAAGCCACTGATGCAGACCTTTGGAACATCTACATTTTAAGAAGTAAAATATATCCATTTCATATAGCCTACACTTGTGACTCTTTTTGCTTGATGTTACTTAAATCTTTATGATGTTTTTATTTTGTATTTTTTATTTGAATGGCAGTTATCATTTCAAAGTATTGTAGTAGGTCAATAGTTCAAAGTGTCTGAAGATACAGACACAAAATCACATGAGAGCATATAGTTGAAGTCGGAAGTTTACATACACTTAGGTTGGAGTCATTAAAACTCGTTTTTCAACCACTCCACAAATTTCTTGTTAACAAACTTTAGTTTTGGCAAGTCGGTTAGGACATCTACTTTGTGCATGACACAAGTATTTTTTCCAACAATTGTTTACAGACAGATTATTTCACTTATAATTCACTGTATCACAATTCCAGTGGGTCAGAAGTTTACATACACTAAGTTGACTGTGCCTTTAAACAGCTTGGAAAGTTCCAGAAAATGATGTCATTGCTTTAGAAGCTTCTGATAGGCTAATTGACATCATTTGAGTCAATTGGAGGTGTACCTGTGGATGTATTTCAAGGCCTACCTTCAAACTCAGTGCTTCTTTGCTTGACATCATGGGAAAATCTAAAGAAATCAGCCAAGACCTCAGAAAAAAATGTGTAAACCTCCACAAGCCTGGTTCATCCTTGGGAGCAATTTCCAAATGCCTGAAGGTACCACGTTCATCTGTACAAATAATAGTACACAAGTATAAACACCATGGCACCACGCAGCCATCATACCGCTCAGGAAGGAGATGCATTCTGTCTCCTAGAGATGAACGTACTTTGGTGCGAAAAGTGCAAATTAATCCCAGAACAACAGCAAAGGACCTTGTGAAGATGCTAGAGGAAACAGGTACAAAAGTATCTATATCCACAGTAAAACAAGTCCTATATCGACATAAGTTGAAAGGCCGCTCAGCAAGGAAGAAGCCAATGCTCCAAAACCACCATAAAAAAGCCAGACTACGGTTTGCAACTGCACATGGGGACAAAGATCGTACTTTTTGGAGAAATGTCCTCTGGTCTGATGAAACAAAAATATAACTGTTTGGCCATAATGTCCATCGTTATGTTTGGAGGAAAAATGGGGTTACTTGCAAGCCGAAGAACACCATCCCAACCGTGAAGTACGGGGGTGGTAGCATCATGCTGTGGGGGTGCTTTGCTGCAGGAGGGACTGGTGCACTTCACAAAATAGATGGTGTCATGAGGAAGGAAAATTATGTGGAAATATTGAAGCAACATCTCAAGACATCAGTCAGGAAGTTAAAGCTTGGTCGCAAATGGGTCTTCCAAATAGACAATGACCCCAAGCATACTTCCAAAGTTGTGGAAAAATGGCTTAAGGACAACAAAGTCAAGGTATTGGAGTGGCCATCACAAAGCCCTGACCTCAATCCTATAGAAAATGTGTGGGCAGAACTGAAAAAGCGTGTGCGAGCAAGGAGGCCTACAAACCTGACTCAGTTACACCAGCTCTGTCAGCAGGAATGGGCCAAAATTCACCCAACTTATTGTGGGAAGCTTGTGGAAGGCTACCCGAAATGTTTGACCCAAGTTAAACAATTTAAAGGCAATGCTATCAAATACTAGTTGAGTGTATGTAAACTTCTGACCCACTGGGAATGTGATGAAAGAAATAAAAGCTGAAATAAATCATTCTCTCTACTATTATTCTGACATTTCACATTCTTAAAATAAAGTGGTGATCCTAACTGACCTAAGACAGGGAATTTTTACTAGGATTAAATGTCAGGAAATGTGAAAAACTGAGTTTAAATGTATTTGGCTAAAGTGTATGTAAACATCCGACTGTAAGTCTACCTCCACTTACTGCAACCAACTTCCCCTTTTTTACTTCCGAAGCAAACCACTCTGAAACAAATTAATCAAGAATAAAGGGTTAACGTCCGTGACATGAATCATGAATCAGCGGATTTGGAGACTGCATGCTCTGGGACTAGCTGTGCTCCATTCATGTGAACTCTTCTTGGGATAGGGAGATAACCGGGACATCAAATGAATTGAAGGATTCGATAACCAACATGGTATCTACACAACATTCACAGGCCTAAGGCATCTATCCTCTAGAGCAGGAACTGTCCCTCACGCCACTCTCTCTGCCGACCCTGGCTTCAATTATCCCTCTATAACCCTCTCCGGTCTCTCTAATCACAGCCATTTTTATGCAAATCAGCCTTATCTCTAATGCCATCTAGCACTTTCTGCCAAACAGGAAATGCTTGTATGGATGCAATATTTTATTTTTATTACACAGAGGAACTGTGACAGGAAGTAAATAGGACTATCACACACAAAGACACACGTAGAGAGAGAGGCACGCTCACACACAGAAAAGACTCGCACATCCAGTCACACAGACACAAAGATAGGGAGGGAGAAAGAGAGATAAACACAAAAACACAAAAAGATACAGTATCGAGAGAGAGAGAGAGAGAGAGAGAGAGAGAGAGAGAGAGAGAGAGAGAGAGAGAGAGAGAGAGAGAGAGAGAGAGAACACACACACACACACAGTGGCACAGACCAATACTTCACTGACCTGACACAAATACTTTAAAAGCACCTTCAACAAAACACTGTCATGTTGCCTTTTTACTAGTTACTTCCTGAGTTTAACTCTTGGATGTTATCTACCTGATATTATAATGCTTTCCTAATGTTTTTACGATGTTCATAATTCCAGTTGACACCAGCAGTCCAACAGTAGGCTGTTAACCAAAGCCCCACTGAGAGGTCCAGGACTCATTTCAGGGTTTGACCCCCAGGGGCCACAAGGGCCACAGGACCTTAACATACAGGTCAGCCAGGAACCCTGCTCACAGCTAGCCCTATGCCCCTATACAAACACACACGCGCATGTGCACACACACGCACGCACGCACTAAAGCACACACAGTCACACACACACACAAACATAGCCTAATTAGTCACACCTGCCGCCTTCCCAACGCTTAATCAGCTCCGCGTTACTGCAAGCCTACACCATAACACAGAAATGCACAAGATACAAATTGAAATACAATCTAAATCACTGTGTTAGTGTTAATTTCATTCTAAATATGCAAGTCACTAAACGTACTGTATACATTTGTCAATCCACTGAGAGAGATGAATGACCAGCATGTCAAACACTTCAAACAGGAGTTCCGAAAACAATCTCCTTAATTACACTGGCAACACAGCTTTCCACTCAGATTATTATGGTTTCCTTTCTCTGAAGAGTTTTAGTAGAAGTATTTCTCCTTTCTGTTCCCATGCTCAGGTTTAGACCAGACCAGACCTTACCTCTTCTCCGATTACCCCACCTAGCACCATCTGTGCTGTGCCATGTTTAAAAGCTTGACTTAGGCTCTCTTCATCTCCCTCACACCTGACCTCTGACATGACCTTTCACCCTTGGGCCTGCCCATGGTTGGTCCCTGTGGACCCCTGACTAGTCTGCCCCCCCGGACTCCCCTGGACCCCCCCGGTCTACCCCCGGACCCCATCACTTATCACCAACCCGGGCAAACCTCCCCAGCATGGGCTAAATGAAGATGGAGTGAGAGGTGGAAGAGGAGAGGAAGATGTCAAAGTCACCACTGAGGATTCATGTATCACTGAAAGAGCCTGGCGGACATGTGATCTATGAGTCCATGTCCAAGTTAAGGGGCATAGTGGATAACTGTGAGGGAGATTATTTTGATGACTTTGTTTAATTTCTTTTAAAAAGCAGATAGTGAATTTCCATGTCCGAGGTCCATGTCCGAGGTATAGCGTGTGGAGAATATGTTGACCAGAAAACAGAGCATGAAGTATTTCGTTTAGATCTCATGTTTTATCATCCAAGATTATCTCTATTTCAGATATGTATGTAGGTATGTATGGAGAGTGTTTGTGTGTGTGTGTGTGTGTGTGTGTGCGTGCGTGGAGTTAGGGTTAGGTTTAGGTTTATGGTTAGGGGTTAAGGTTAGGGTTAGGATTAAGGTTAGGGTTAGGGTTAGGTTAAGGTTTAGTGAAAATGGGAATTTCTATGCGAATACATTTTACTCCCCAAAAAGTCCTGAAAACAAAAACAAAAACAAAGCTGTGTGTGTGAGTGTCTATGAAGACTGTGGGTGGCTAAGTGCAGGAGAAGGGAGTGGTCAGGGGGGACAGTTACTAAGATGACTCCAGTATGCTACAGCATGAAGCAGCTAAAACCTAGTAAATACCTGGCATACATACAGGCTAACACTGTTAGATAAATTAGATTAGAAACGTACACATTTCTCTGTCAGTATATTTTCATACCCTTTAAAGGGGGTGGGGGAACATAGGTGGGTCATCTCTCCCACGTTCTCGCCTGGTCTACCACAAAGCCCTGACATCTGGCAGTGTGTGTCTACTCACAGAGAAGGAGAAAGAGGAGAAGAGAGGTAGAGAAGAGAGATGTACTGATATTGAATGGATGAATGTGTGTGTCTGTCTGCTCTTTCATCTGTTTCTCTATTGTACTTACAGGTTAAAGATGTGCGGTACTTCACTTGGGTCAATACCCAGGAGCCAACATGGACACCTTGCTATGTGTGAGCGAGTCACAGTTTCCATTCTAGGTATGGCTGAATCAATTAGGGGGCAGAAAGCTAGCTTAGTGCTGGGTCCACTCCACTGTGGGCAGTTTCCATTCCTAGTACAGAACAGTCACTATTAGCTCAGCATTATATCCCAGGTATGACTCAACTCATATGCACGTGCACACTTAAGCACACCCTATATAATACACACCAGAGCAGGGCATTGGATGAGGACCAGGTTATTGTGATCAGAAGTACTTTAGATTAATAGGTAGACATTTTTGCTTGCAGACATAGATAGATGGTCGATAAAGGAAGATTGATTGTGGAGTTGCAGTTTTAAATTGATAATCTGAGTCTACAGGAACCACAGAATGTTTCGATTCATCACCCATCTTCAAAGTCAGCCCAGAGTTAGTGTTTCCTTAATCTAATAAAGGAGCTCCTATTAACTGCTCTGTAGGAATCCAACCCCTGCCCTCCACACACAGACGGACACACACTCACACATACATACACATGCACAAACGTGTGCGCAAACACGCAAGCATGCACACACACATTTTGGGGGGAGGAAACAGGAATATTATGGTGTGAGGACAGATGGCTGCAATTTCTCAACATCTTCTCAATAACCTGACCGCACATCTGGCCCAAGGGGCAGGGCCACAGGGCACAATGTGTGTGTGTGTGACATCACACAGAGGACCTCCAGCCCTCAACCCCTCCTAGAGCAGAGGAGAGTGGCAGAGGTTAGGACAGGGGACATTCCTCTCCCCAGCACCAGGCTCAGTATCGGGGGGCCAGGTAGTGTGGAGGACTGGGGGGCCAAAGGCTGCTGTCCTCTGCCCATGTCAATCACTCACAGGGGTATGCCTTGGCCCCATGAGCGCTGCCAATCATGCGCTACACTCCAGACTGCATGCCTTCAGAGAGGGGAACAGAGGGGAGGTCACCCCTACCCTTCCCTCCCTTTACACATCCTCCACCATCTGACAGTGGTACAGGTGGAGAAGACAGACAGGCAGAGGGCACAAGGGGGCCAGGCAGGTCACCGAGAGGTAAGGAAGGAGAGTAGAGACAGGCTTAGGGCATGAGGACAGCAGAGCACCTGGGGAGGGTACGGTAAGAGGGCATGGGGGACCAAGGGGAGGATGGGGGCATAGGGATAGAGAGGTAAAGGGGCATATGAGAGCAAGGACGACCCATTTCAGACAGCATGCCTTAGACAGGTCACTCCTACTACCCTAGTCCTGCCTTCAAAGACATTCAGTACCAATCCGTCAGTTTAAGCTCGAGATATCTGTTTTTTTGCATTGGATGCGTCTCAATACACCAAATCCGCCTATGTTGCACTGGGACTCGTCTGAAGTCGGTACAGCCGATCTGCCAACTTCTCCAGTAGCATCCGAACAGATTGGGCTACACATTAATATGACCCCTCTGTGGAAAGGTGAGACTCTCATGAATCTCAGGATGCCCACATGCCTCACAAGACTCGTCTGAAGGTCCCCCGGCTACCAGTTGAAAAAATTCATATAAGTATAGTGGCAAAAATAAAGGGTTAAATACATGTACAAATAAATATCTCTCAGATATAGGACAGACACTTCAGGACAAACTTCCTTTAGATTTTTTGGGAGGGACTATCTGTTGTTCCATGTAAAAAATCTGTTATTCAATGCGTTTGTATGGGCTAATAGCAGTAAGGCCAAATAAAATGTTTAATCAAATCATTATTCTATATTCTTTGGGGATACTTCAAGTTGTCTTAAAATTCAAAATCAAATAGCAAAATGATCCTTGGTATGACCTTCTAAAAACAATTGTTTCCTGATCTTTCTTATGTCTCTCAGATATATGACAGACACTTCAGAACAAACTTCCTTTCGATTTTTTGGGGGGACTATCTGTTGTTCCCCCCCCCCCGGCTTAGACAGGGCTTAGACCCTTATGGGCTAAACTAAGCCATTACCCTATCCCTAACTCTAACCATTACTCTTACCTTAACCCATATTCTAAACCTAACCCTAACTGTAACCTTAGCAAGCAGTTGTATATCAACAGATCATTTGTTGATAGTTTGACCATCTGTAGATCATCTACAGTGGACTATCCAAATAAAGTGTGACCAGACATTCCCACTGAACAGACAGACAGAGAGGAGACTATCTGAGTACAACGGGAATCTAGAGACCAAAATATCTGTTAGTATTGTGAATATGTGTTCAATAAATGGTAGATCAATCTTAAAAGAGATCATGAAAAGAGAGTATAGACCACACACTGCTTATTGAGAGCCAGTGAAAGACACCGCATCAATGCAATTCATTATTGCTAGATCAATGCTATAGAAATCAACATATGGGAAGAAATTAACACATTTACTAGAATATAAACACTGATGATGTTCGTTACACTCTGGCCTGAGGCATGGGAAGATCACCTGTGCCAAACAACGTTTCATATACAATTTGTGTATCTTTAAATCAGCTATTAAAACAGAGTGAAGTACATATCCTCTGTGAGTGGAGGAGATCCCCTTTGAGTCGCACCTGTGGTGTAGAAGTGTTTACACACAAACATCTGGCAACCGCACAGACAGTACACAAGACCAATCTGGCAACCGCACAGACAGTACACAAGGCCAATCTGGCAACCGCACGGACACAAAGTGTATGCTCATATTGTTCATTAATTCAAGGAAATGTAAAGGCTGTTTGTTAAAACAAGTCTATTTAGAGAATGACCAAATGAGCTTTTCAGGAATCATCTTCTAACCCCCCCGAAATGACTAACATGTGCCAAAGACAAACAAACACACACACACACACAACATGGATAATGCTGCACACATACAAGTTAAAGAGTGTCTGTGTATATGAGGGGGAATAGACAAACAAGCGCTTCAGGCTTGGCTCCAGCTGGAAATAAAGAGAAAAAGTGTGACTGTGGCTATGTGTGGGAGATTAGACAAACATGCGTTTTCAGGCTCTGTTGGAGCTGGAAGCAGTGGAACTAATTATACAATAATTAGTCAGATAGGCATCAGAGAGACTGCACGCCACACACACACTACAGTACTACAGAAGTACAGATACATCATTACAGTATACTACTGTGCCACTACAGTCTGCAGACCACACAGGGTTAATGTGCCCAGAGTGCCTGAAGAGAGGTATTTTAGGGACCTTTAAATAAAGTTTAATTTTAATCTTAGTTATAATAACATACTAGTATGCCGAAGTGTAAATCAGTCATCTATCAATGTGCCATACAGGTGACCCTACGCACCAGACCCGGCGCCAGAATGAATCAGTTGGACAGGCATTTTATTTCCATAGGCGGGCCCGTTTTTTCACGGGACCTCCTACGTGTGATTGTGCTTGCGTTAGTACAGCCTCATTTTTACTTTCTTGAGTAAGGCAGCTCCAAAATGCAGGTGTTTAAGCCTGGCTCAGTGCTTTATGTGGTGGTGGGGCAACCAATGGAAAATACGTAGCGTAGTGGTTGGTAATGTTCTCTAGCTGCACCGTGATTGGCTCAATGTTCTGTCACTCATGGGGACACTACGTCACCGCCAAATCTAAGGGTGGAGATTGAAAATTCAAGCCCCTAGTGCGCTGCCATAGAGTTACATTAGAAGTGCCCATCCAAGAAGGCTCAAAGTCATTGGCAACAGATAAAATGACATAAAATCACGTTATATCTACAGTAGCTTTGATTGGACTGATCATGTCAACATCATACTTTCAAAATCTTAACTAGCAAGCTAGCAGTCATCATCATGAATCAAGTCGACAATCTACTGGCAAATCCTTTTTAATCCTTGTCATATGAAGAGAAATAATGAAGAGAAATTATAGATAAAACGTATCGGTGCTCATCGGCCATTAGACATAAACATTACACAACAAGTTGGAAATCGCAAATTCAACAATGAGTGGTTTGGAAGGAATCAGTGGCTAACTACAAGCATTGCAAAGCAATCACTAGCCTGCTATTCAGTGGAGTGGGTGTGTGGTCCCAAGTCTGGGTTTAAGGGACTATTTTCCAAGCTTAAAAGGGTAAACATTCAACATTGGCCATGCTGTCAATCCAGCATGACTTCTGCCGTGCTCAAAACAACTGGAAACTCGGAACTGGGAAATCTGACTTCAGTGAGTTCAAGACAACTGGGAACTCTGAAAAAAACGAGCTCCGACTGGGAAAATACGTTTTGAACGGTCATCCAACTCGGAATTGCAAGTTTCTTTCTAGAGCTCCGACCTGAAGATCACTGACGTCATCATGATTCGACTTTGATTTTTTCAGAGTTCCCAGTTGTCTTGAAGGCACCATAAATCTATAGAATGCCAGACTTTGATGACAAAGTTTGATGACAAAATTTGCCCACGAAGGACCGCCGCACCACCTTCCTGTTCAAGTGAGCACAGCACAACAAGGTGAGTCCAAAAATGTATTGTATGCTGCTGCATAAATTATGTAATATGCTAGGGAGATATGTATAATGTAGCTAAGAAAGTAACACTAAGTGTATGTTGTGTAGTAAGCTGTTAGGAGCCCATGTGCATCACCCTAATAATTTGGTCCCTTTTCCCCTCTTAATTTCGCCTACTATTTTGACTTGGTGGTGCACATGTAGCCTATAGCTACAGAGAAATGTAATCATCGAATATTGTAAGAGCTTTCATTGTCTGCTTACATGCCCCCTTTATTTATCCTACGGTTCTATCGCTGTACATTTCAAAAGTGCTGAACAAATAGTTATATTGACTACCTCTTATCCGCTCGTCGTCCCCTTATGCCATAGTTTGTACATCTCAATTGTCAGTAGAAACCATATAAGCTAAGTTTTCTTTAAAGGCAGTAAATGAGGCTGAATGAACTGTTTCGCTGCCAGACAAGGCTCCGCTGATAAGGTGCTGGGATTGTTGTTGAGACTCTGCTGTTGGGACAGCTTTGTGTAGGCCCTAACAGTTCGTGGCCACCGTTTGTCACTGTTATAGTGCAATTAATGTATTGTTTAGTGTTGTGTTGTGGCTTTGCTGGCATGCATCTAAAAAAACTTCTTCTTTTTTTGCCCCACCAAGAGTTGCTAAAATCGCAACTGTAAAGACCATAGGGAGCACGTGAGTTTCAAGTTTGGGGACGCCCATTCAAGTTTGGGGACGCCCATTTTGGGGACGCCCATCTCTACCGATCTGCGTGCCAGTTATGATTATTTTTACATGCACATTTTCGTGGAACAGTTTCATTTCAATAATAACGTTTTAGTTTCTCAAAATCATTGTCACATGGTTAATCACAAAGATCTGAAGTAAAATGATAAAAATGTAAAAGTTTAAAGTAAACTGTGGCGAGAGCACCAGCCTCTGCCATATGGACACATTGATACACTGTGATCCATTGGCGGCTAAAGAAATGAGAGCATAGAACGCAGAGATAGCCTGTAGGCCAATGCAGCAGTAGGCCTATAGCTTCCATCATCAACTAAGTAAAATGCATAGGCATAAAGCAGACAAATAAAAACATCACATTCATCTCTCTTCTCTGTCTGTCTGCCTCCCTTTCTATCTGTCTTGACTTCAGCTGTTGCTAGCGAAGTTCAACATTGTATCAAATCATCACAGGGTCCGGTCGGAAGCTGTCGCTAACGAACTTGCAACATTGTATCAACTAGCCTATTTTGGGCACTCAAAGTTTCCTGCGCCAGTGAGCTCGGGACAGAAAGCTGTTTCTTATGACGTTTCCACTGGATATATGGGATCATCAGATCATGATATTTTGCTCTTTCACACCGAGGCTTGGTGACTATCGAGGCCGGGAGTGTTGGAAAGAATCTTCAAATATTGAGGAACTATCCTTCGCAATGGTTGTTAAAAAAACAGACTTTGTTGACTCGTGTCAGGCGAAGAAAAAATGTGTGGTGTACGTGGTGAGTTAAGATAATCAGAAATAAGACATTGACAAATGGGCACTTTCCTACATATGCATGCATTCTGGAGAGAGACACAACATATCTTCGCCACGCCACCCTCTCCTTCTTCTTGATGCAAAATTTTACATATACGTTTACATTTACATCATTTAGCAGACGCTCTTATCCAGAGCGACTTGAAAATTATACTCAAGACACATTATGGTCACACACATTTTAGACGCTTTTCACTGACAGCCGTAACTCAATCAGATAGACCTATTGCCACACGCACTATCCAAATTAGAAACAGTTTGAAACAATCCACAGCTATTTTTTTTAAGAAGCTAATGATCCTCTGTGGCTAAGTCATGCTCCCTGTTGAAGAATTTTGAATGATTTTATTTAGACAGGAATAATCATATACTTTTTACGAAACATCAATTTACTTTAGGGCAATCCAGCATCCTAACAGTGCACTGTGCACCTGCCAACTTTCCTTTCCAATTTGCAAGAGGCTGGAACCAGAGATCTGTATATAATGATGAGATGCTCATATCTCCACTCTAACAAAGGGAGTATTTGTCCCAAAGGCGGGAAGGCAGGCGACAAGCTTAGGTCTGTATATTATTCCCACAGAAACGCATTGGGCTTACACTGGACAGATTTAGGCAAAAAGTGAGCCCTCTCGCATCACCTCTTCTTCTCTCTGCTGAAACTACAGTGGGGAAAAAAAGTATTTAGTCAGCCACCAATTGTGCAAGTTCTCCCACTTAAAAAGATGAGAGAGGCCTGTAATTTTCATCTTAGGTACACGTCAACTATGACAGACAAAATGAGATTTTTTTTCCCAGAGAATCACATTGTAGGATTTTTTATGAATTTATTTCCAAATTATGGTGGAAAATAAGTATTTGGTCAATAACAAAAGTTTCTCAATACTTTGTTATATACCCTTTGTTGGCAATGACACAGGTCAAACGTTTTCTGTAAGTCTTCACAAGGTTTTCACACACTGTTGCTGGTATTTTGGCCCATTCCTCCATGCAGATCTCCCCTAGAGCAGTGATGTTTTGGGGTTGTCGCTGGGCAACACGGACTTTCAACTCCCTCCAAAGATTTTCTATGGGATTGAGATCTGGAGACTGGCTAGGCCACTCCAGGACCTTGAAATGCTTCTTACGAAGCCACTCCTTCGTTGCCCGGGCGGTGTGTTTGGGATCATTGTCATGCTGAAAGACCCAGCCACGTTTCATCTTCAATGCCCTTGCTGATGGAAGGAGGTTTTCACTCAAAATCTCACGATACATGGCCCCATTCATTCTTTCCTTTACACGGATCAGTCGTCCTGGTCCCTTTGCAGAAAAACAGCCCCAAAGCATGATGTTTCCACCCCCATGCTTCACAGTAGGTATGGTGTTCTTTGGATGCAACTCAGCATTCTTTGTCCTCCAAACACGACGAGTTGAGTTTTTACCAAAAAGTTCTATTTTGGTTTCATCTGACCATATGACATTCTCCCAATCCTCTTCTGGATCATCCAAATGCACTCCAGCAAACTTCAGACGGGCCTGGACATGTACTGGCTTAAGCAGGGGGACACGTCTGGCACTGTAGGATTTGAGTCCCTGGCGGCGTAGTGTGTTACTGATGGTAGGCTTTGTTACTTTGGTCCCAGCTCTCTGCAGGTCATTCACTAGGTCCCCCCGTGTGGTTCTGGGATTTTTGCTCACCGTTCTTGTGATCATTTTGACCCCACGGGGTGAGATCTTGCGTGGAGACCCAAATCAAGGGAGATTATCAGTGGTCTTGTATGTCTTCCATTTCCTAATAATTGCTCCCACAGTTGATTTCTCCAAACCAAGCTGCTTACCTATTGCAGATTCAGTCTTCCCAGCCTGGTGCAGGTCTACAATTTAGTTTCTGGTGTCCTTTGACAGCTCTTTGGTCTTGGCCATAATGGAGTTTGGAGTGTGACTGTTTGAGGTTGTGGACAGGTGTCTTTTATACTGATAACAAGTTCAAACAGGTGCCATTAATACAGGTAACGAGTGGAGGACAGAGGAGCCTCTTAAAGAAGAAGTTACAGGTCTGTGAGAGCCAGAAAGTTTGCTTGTTTGTAGGTGACCAAATACTTATTTTCCACCATAATTTGCAAATAAATTAATTAAAAATCCTACAATGTGATTTTCTGGATTTTTTTCTCTCAATTTGTCTGTCATAGTTGACGTGTACCTATGATGAAAATTACAGGCCTCTCTCATCTTTTTAAGTGGGAGAACTTGCACAATTGGTGGCTGACTAAATACTTTTTTCCCCCACTGTATATCACCGGAGAAAGCATCTGAGCGAGCGAAACAGCGCCCCTCTATTTGTAGCCAATGTATCTGATGCTGTCTGGCCAGAAAAAGTATGGACATGCAATACTCTTTTGGTCCAGACAGCATCAGATACATGGTCTACTTATACTGAGACAGAGGGGCGCTCGGATGCTTTAACTGAGATTGATGCGTCTTTCTGTTGGCACGTGTCTCGGTAAAATGATCAATATTTCAATATTTTATTTGGACGGGCAAGGAGGTACAGTAGGGCGGGTCAGGCCCTGCTACACACACTCACTACACTATATATACAACCATTTTGTCATGACTTCCTCCGAAGCTGCCTCCTCTCCTTGTTCGGGCAGGCTTCGGCGTTCGTCGTCCATGGCCTTCTAGCTACTGCCGCTCCTCATCTCATCATTGCCTTTGTTTTGTCTTGTTTATTACACACACCTGGTTCATATCCCCTCATCAGTACCTGTATAAGTATTCCCTCTGCCCCCCTTGTCTTTGTGTGTGATTGTTTATTGTGGAGGTTACATTCGCTCGATGGAGCTAAATTGTATTTTTGTATCACCGGGATATTTCACCCGTGTGCCTTGTTGTTTTCCAGTGTGCCGTATTTCCGGTACGCAGCAATGTTTTACCCATTGCTGCGTACCGCTGTCTTGCCGAATAAACCAGTTATTTTGTGATTTACCCTCCTGCGCCTGACTAAATCTCCCGCCACACATATATACTCTCACTCACACACACAACATTGACATTACCAAACAAAACCCACAGACATTCACATACACTACATACGCACACACACACAACACACACACACAGACCGACACACCACAAACACACATAACCTCACATTACACACACATGCACACTCACACACCCACACACTTTTACACTCATAATTTGCTGCTGCTACTCTGTTCTTTATTTTACTCATATTATCTAACCGGATGCCTAGTCACTTTATCCTGCCTTCATGTACATATCTACCTCATACCTCGTACCTCTGCACATTGATCTGGTACTGGTACTCCCTGTATGTAGCTCCATTGTTGTGTTTTTATTTTATTCCTCTTGTGTTACTATTTTATTTTTAAACTCTGCATTGTTGGGAAGGTTGTGGTCAGGCAGTTAGGAGAATGAGGGCATTTAGGTTTTCCG